>NC_067495.1:121962160-122119560 GCF_947179515.1 Apodemus sylvaticus
CCAAAGAAATATAGTAGACACATTTTACAATGCTGATCTCAGAGGCCAGGGCCAATACCCTTACAACAGGCTAAATGTATTACTGAGATTTTACAGCAAGGAGTTATGTTTTAAGAGAGCACAATTTGACCTGTGGTATATCCAAATCTAACCCATGATATAACAAGCTTCTATTATATTCCTCTTGAGATATTTTAAAGACTAATGAGTTAACCTTTGTGAAGTGTCATGAGACTATCAGGCTAAAGAAGTCTATGTCAAGTATCAATTTAAGGCTGCAAACAATACTGTAGGTTGGAAAACAGACTACAAATAACCAGCAGATCATTTTCTGCAGTCCCCTTGATATCAAAGCAGCATAGTTAACATGCCAACAGCTAAGCAGCTTCATGTTCTTGGAGGAGGACGATGATCAATGGCAAAGAGCATATCCACCTTTGAAATGACAAGATCCATTATCAGAATCAGATGCTAAATTGCTTCCTGTACTGAGAACACTCAATTAAGAGTCTGCACAGTGAGATCATCTCCATGGTTAAATATGCTCTTTGGGAACAACCTTTATAGAGCTTAAAAATCACAGAAGGACTATTCTTACCATGATACTAGGGATTTGGAAAGCATTTCCTTTCCCTATTTTTCAATTTGGTCGGTTTATTAGGTGTGCCTGTGCGAATAAGAATATTTTCTAGTGAGGTTTGGTTATTGGGCCTGAACTGAATGAATGTGACTTTGGTTCAGGTTTTCTGGACAAAAAATATTCCATTCACACACTTGGTGTTTAATGTTCTCTTCTGATTTTCAGTAAGAGAATTTATTAATTTGAGCATTCTCTCTTTGTCTATCTCATCTTATTTGATAGGGGTATGGTGATATGAGGCTGAAAATAAAAACACTGCTTGTAGCATGATATTAGCAGTTCTGATTTCTACACTTAGCTTTGCAACTCACCAGGATTACTTAATGTCTCTGTTTATTCATACTGAAAACATTCACATGTATTTCTTATTATTTATCATCTGTTTCACCATTCCAGACTGCAGTGCAGGAATCTTTATTGCCTTGATGACATATCCCAAGACCATAGCAAACAATACAGAACAGGTAGTTAATAAAAATTCTTTAATAGGTGAAAACTAATTTCACTGAGCATTGTTACCATTTACATAGCATGCTAATAATATTCAATTCACTATTAGTAAAATCCCAGTCTTTATTTAGACTCATACAGTTTTAAAGTCCTATATTTTTGAATCAGGCTCTCACAGTATAGTAAGTACTAGCTGATTTTGAACTCACTACACAGTTTAGGATTCTCTTGGCTTTATGCCAATCTTCTATACTCTAAGCAGATTATAGCATGGGACGCCCCATGTGGTTACCAAGTCCTATTTAATAACTTGTATCACATATGTCTTTTCTATTTCATATGTCTTTAAATTCTTTCAAATCACAGTGATATTTTAAATTAGTTTTTCATTGCATATCAGGAATGCGGGTATAGTAGCTAGGATAACAATTGTGTTCCCATAGTTTTAAGTACCTAAACATTGGTCCACAGTAAAAGGGTATTTGGGGGAAGTTTTGGAGTTATATCTTAGCTGAAGGCACCATGTCCCTGGATGCAGGTTTTGAGAGTAAGATCTTGCCTACTTACTTCCAGTTTGCACCCTCTGCCTTCTGCTTGTGATTCAAGATTTGAGGGCCCAGCTTTGTGCTCCCGCTGGCACAATACAGCATGTTGTTGTTTACCTCTGTTATCATCTAAAATCTTGCACACTGACCTGAACTGGTCTCTCTCTGTCTCCACACTCAGCTGCCACTGGCTCCCTTCCCTGTGCCATACTTTATGAGTTGATATTTTCAGTGTTTGTCAGAGTGGTAAAATTTAAATGGACTTTGCAGTTTCTTTCAAACTTCTCAGTGTAGTCCTATCGCATTATGAGGAAATGCAAATTCTTGAGCATGGTATGTCAATAAAATTCTTTATGCTCTGGCCCAATGCTCTTGTCATTCATGGCAGTTTTATCTCCTTTAGTATTCCTGGGCTACAACTAACCCAATGACTTTCAAGCCCCCAGATGTATCACTTAGATTCCTGTCTTTCCTTAAAGCCTACTCCTTCTGTCTGGTATTTCCTTTCTTGTCCAGCCAGTAAGCATTCTTCATCTTTTTTTTTTAGCATAAATTCTAGTGTGAGGCTTTCCTCAATGTCTTCTCTCATCTCAGAGAAATAACATTGCTTTCAATCATACTCTGTGCCCCTGGATATGGTCCCTTTTTTGTGTATAATAAAGTAGGTAAATGACTTAGATAAATGTTATTAAATGCATGGAATATGCAAGGTCAAAGTTCTGGGTTACATGGGTATACTGGATAGTTTTGTGTGTCAACTTGACACAGGCTGGAGTTATCACAGAGAAAGGAGCTTCAGTTGGGGAAGTGTCTCCATGAGATCCAGCTGTGGGGCATTTTCTCAATTAGTGATCAAGGGGGAGGACCCCTTGTGGGTGGTACCACCTCTGGGCTGGTAGTCTTGGGTTCTATAAGAAAGCAAGCTGAGCAAGCCAGGGGAATCAAGCCAGTAAGAAACACCCCTCCATGGCCTCTGCATCAGCTCCTGCTTCCTGACCTGCTTGAGTTCCAGTCCTGACTTCCTTCAGTGATGAACTGCAACGTGGAAGTGTAAGCTCAATAAACCCTTTCCTCCTCAACTTGCTTCTTGGTCATGATGTTTTTGTGTAGAAATACAAACCCTGACTAAGACAATCAGTTATATTGGTGCTTTGGACAAATTATAGCCTGTCTCTGTGCTTCAGTTTCCTCAGCGTTAAAGAATTTATAATAATTGTGCTTATAGTAAATTGACATATATGCAACACTGAGAATAGGAGACAATAACAAGTCATCATTATGCATTCCAACAATAAGAGTACTAGCTTCCAATAATACTATAGCTGACAAAATAGATTATGAAAGGTTTTCAGTAATATGTTGGAAATAAGTTAATAATCAGCCTTGATTTATCTGACACATCTCCATAGGTCTAGTCACTTGGATTTCATCATTCTTTTCTAACCTGGTAAATGTGTCTTTCCAACTAGACTGTAATATTAACTTCTGCAAAGATTATACCCATTTTGGGCACTTCTATACTACTGACTCCAAGCATCATGACCAGCACATAGATGTTAGCACACACACACACACACACACACACACACACACACACACACACACACACATATATATATATAACATCTATAAATGAATGGATTTTAAGTATGACATTTAGTGACAATTAAGTAACCTTTATAATTTTAATCTTTATATCCTGCTTTTTGAGACAGTCCCTCACTTTAGAGCCAGATTAGCCTAGAAGTCACTGTGTAGCCCATGCTGGTCTGGAAATTAAGATCCATAATTCTCAGACTTCTAAATGCTGATGTTATAGGAATATATCACCATGTATATCTCTCATGTTATGATCATTCAAAATTCATTCATATTTCCCATACTATTTCAGTGTAAAGTGCATATGCTTATAATTTTTGTTAAGAATTATTTAGAATTATGTATCTTAACAGAGGGATCTTCCTGGTTTTTTATGGCAGAATCACAGACTTCAGTTCACATGCTAACTCACTGGTAACAAAATCCCACAGTACACTGAAGTTTTCTGTGTACCATATACCAATTTACATCCTCCACAAAATTCATAGGCATAAGAATTTCAAGAATATTCACTGGTTAACTCTATTCATTTAATAAGAATATAATCTGAAGACACAAAAATCTAAAGAGTGACCTATTCTTTTTTAAGCTTGCAATAGAGAAGGAAAAAATGCAAGCCATGTGTACAAAATACCTAAATCAATCTGGATTCTGTGCTCTCTAGCCATGCATATAGAATAAATTTCATAGGATTCATAATGTTCTAGTCAGAAAAAACATGCCTAAAGTTGTACTTGGTCTTGGTGGGTATGTTGGATTTTTCTAGTTTAAATGTTAATTAACAATTTTATGATAAACAAAACACATGGAAAAGTGCAGATATTGAATGTACTTAGGATAAGCAGATCTTATAGATTATGTAAGCAGGGGAGGGATTCACTCATAAAACAGAAGTATATGGCAGGCGCTTTTAATAGTTCATGGTGATCCTTTGATAAGAAGCTTATGTGTAGACAGGAGAGAAGTGTGGAGGATGTTAGGTTAAAGAATGAGGAAAAGAAACAATATTTTAGAAATAATAATAATTGGAGGCAATTTGGCAATATATTAAATGTGATAGAATACTGTGTTTGTTATGTTTTTACATGATGATTTACTCAAGGAATACGTTGACAATTAGAGTTGATGGTGATAGAGATTTTAAACAATCTGCCAAGAATAGAGTGTAGGAAATTTGAAGACTATTGAAGAAACCACAGTTGAAGAAACAAAGAGAACAAAAGGTAAACTACATATACCTATCACAGAGAAACATAATGCAGAAACTGTAAAGAGAGAGAGAGAGAGAGAGAGAGAGAGAGAGAGAGAGAGAGAGAGAGAGAGAGAGAGAGAAACGAGAAAAGAAATAAGTAAAATACTGACCTGGGAAATACCTGGAAGTGATTAATGAAGTTATACACTCCAAATTTTACAATGTAATACCTTACGGAAATGTTCCGGTTGACTTGAGGGGAGGGAGGGAGAGAGAGAGAGAGAACTTCATTCTACCTGTAGAGCAGTCAGATCCTGTCCACTTGGGATCACAGCTGCAAACTCCAGTATCCAGAAGAAAAGTTCCGTGTCCGGAGCACTGCTCTTGACATATAGGAAGTGGAGTTTCGCAGTTGACTCCACCCCAGCCAGTAGAACAATGACATTCTCCTTTGACACAGATGCCATGGCTGGAACACATTGGATCTAAGCAGTCCTCTGAATATCAAAAACAAAATGGTTGGGGGAGGTTGAGAGAGAAGAGGTGTGGGATTATGGAATTGAAATACATTGATTTCCTAGTATCGTCTCATTAATGTTGCTTTAATTAGGCAATAAAATGACTCATGCAAACATTGTGTTTAAACCAGAAGATTATTAACACTTAGAAATATGGTAGGATACGATAAAGGTTGCAACCTAAATTTGGAAGAAGAAAATCACACATATGCTGCCTGCAGTTCTGAACAGTTAGTGATACTCCCCACACAAATGAGTGGGTGGACCTGTACAGACCCTCAGTAGGAATTTCTCAGCTTTTCAAAAATGTCTGAGAGTTTTTTGATAAGTCATTCTTTATCCTTTCTGAAATTAGAATCAAAGTTTCACTTAATGTATCTAAGAGTTTTTACATGGTTTTTAATTGGATATCTTAAATCATTTATTTGGTGAGGTGATTGCTGTTATATGAAATGATATAATTTACACAAAGTTATTACAACCTCACATTTATTCTTCAGAAGAACCAACAATGCCACACTTTCTAAATTGTATTTCAAACTTTTGTGATGCTTCCTTTCTTTCTCCAAACATCGTCATATATTTTTGTCATCTTAGAATAAGCTATTTCTCTTTGTCTCCAATTCTGTGAGTCTAAAAATTTCTAGAAAATTGTTTTGTGCTTTCCATTGACTCTTCTTTGTGACTTGGGAAGGTTAACTTCCACATTCTTTGTATTTGTATACAAATGAGAGTATAATACTTTGTCTTAATCTTAATTATGCATTGAAGTACATTTGAAGCAATGGGAATACATTGATGCCACCTGCATGAATTGGAAAGTCTGACTTACTCTTTGAGTGTGGCTTGTTACCACAAAAAGTCCATTATAATTGTAGTTATTACTATCATAATTAGCCCAAGATCTCAAGGTCACTAGAACAATAGTTTAATAACTGAGTTAATCATTAAATAAAATATCCAAATGTTTATCTAATTTGGTTCATGATTTGGAGTAAGAGGTAAAGTTCCTGATATCGGCTATTTTTAGAAGGACTCTATTTGGTTCTGCCAATGTACAACAAAAATAATAAACAAAATGCCATTTAATTTATTTTCTTAAGAGGTGTGTTACATTTAATTCATCTAGGTCATGTTTGGTATGTCTAGTTTTCTACCTCTCCAAGAAATCAGACTATACCTTGTACAGTTGAAAGTTAGAACTTACAGACCTTGACCAAGGTTGGGGAGAAAGCAACTCCAGTTCCTCCTCTCCTTGCCACTGTTATGTAAGTCCTACTTAGTACTTGATTTCTCCATGTTTCTCACACAGGCTAAGCTCAACTAAATTCTGTGGTGTAGAACTTCCTGCTAAATTCTAAAAAGCTGTAAAAGTCAGAAATCTTTGTTCCGTGGATTCCTGTGAGAGCTCTCTCTGCTTTGTAGGCCCCACCCCCACAATGGAGTATGTAATAGCTGTGTTTCTTATTCTCTCGTTTCAAGATATTCCTCTTAACATTCTCATAAAGCTCTTTTTCTCCTCAAGGCCCAAGAATGGCTCCCCATGATTCCCCATGGAGTTGCTTTCCTAATAAAGCTCATTCTGAAGGGTAATTATTATCAGCTTCTTTCCTCATGAACTACAAAATCTTGTTATAAAGTTGTTTACATCATGAGAGTCATACTTAAATCAGAGGAATGAAATCAGCGGTCTAGAGAAGGCAGGTGTGGAGGAAATGGGGTATTTGTAAGGATATAACTGATTGGGAGCAAACTGTGAAACCATGTGTTCTGTTTAAAAGGATCTTGGCTCTAGCTGATGTAGGCCCAGACATTCTAATATTCAAGAAAAGTTAGAAGTAGGAATTTTCAATGTGACCCATCTCCATTTCAAAAATTGACAACTAAGTAAGTCAATAAAAACAATGACAACATCATATCCGTAAACAAACTGCCCATAGCTTGTTTCAGCTTGTAGGTTCTTCATATATGATATAAGAGTCAGAATATTTTCATATTGTATTTGTAAAGCCTATGCCATTTAATATGGCGAGCATTCTTCTTTGTTATTTTGGCCGCTTTACCTATTTTCTTAGAGACCAAGTAAAAGGCTAATTTATGGTAAACCCCTGTTTCATCTGCTTATGAAATTGAAATCAGCAGGATCTAATGAATTAGGTTACATGATTTTCATGGCAAACTGTGGATGTGATATATATCACTCATTGTTAACTGTGTCTGGGTCTGTAGAGCATCTGTATTTATACTTAGATATAATGATAGTTTGATCATTATATGATTATATAAAAATACTTTTAAGATATCATAGGAACTCCAGTGTCTAAACAGACCCAGTGGAATTCACTGGAACAAACAGTCCTACACCCATATTCTACTGCCACTAATAGTAGGTGGGAAGCTAAAATCCTGCTTGTTCATGGAGTGGAATTAGATTAAATCCTTTAGCATGCTGTGTAATAGTCTTAATGAGCGATCTTTAAAAAGCAATTACAGTGCATTTTCAGCAGCCCCTTCCCTGAACAACAGTTGTGATGAGCCCATCTCCCATGGTAATGGTTTCATATTATTTCTGAAATCAGTCTTATTTGAGGAATGTGGCATGAAAATGGTCTGATTACTAGTAAACTTATTTTCCAATATGTCTGTTTAAATGATAAATCTACAGCCATTTCAAAAATATTTTTTTCCAAAAACTCCTTTGGGGTGAATTTAATACAAAGCTCTGCTTTGAAACTCATTAGTCGTAGGTCTGATTTTTTTTTTTTCTTTTTTAGGGAAAGAGGTCAAGTTTCCTCACGAGGCATGTAAGAATAAATAATATAAAGCAAAAGCAATAGTAGTAATTACAAATCACTTCTCAAGAAAACATTTGCAAAATGTCGCCAAATATATCTATATCATTATTTTTATTGTATTCTTAAATGTAATGCTTCATTATGCATCATAAAGGACTCTGTAATAATCAAAACATATGGTTAACACCTAAAATAATCAATCTGAAAATTATCAAGTTATAAAACAATATTAGAAATTAAAATATATCACTTTTGCTTTACTGCTTTTCAGGTGTCATAGAAACAGTGTCAAGCATTCCATAAGGCTATCAGAAGAGACATGAGCTTCTCTGATCTCAAACCTTTGCTCTTTGTACCACGGGTATGTTGAACATCCATTATTTGCAAAGATTGCTTGGTTTTCTACTAGTATTATAGAATGAAATTATGGAAAATCAAGTGAGTGAAAAGCCTGAAGCAATATATTAAAATGGGACTCTGACCTTCCTCACAAATTTCTCCTTTGTATCCTGGAACACAGATGCAAACTCCCATGATGCAGGTACCATGGCCAAAGCAGGTTGGGTCAATGCACTGTTCTTCTGGAACATCACACTCAGGCCCTTTCCAGCCATTCCGGCAGACACAGTGGCCTTTTTCGTATTCTCCATTTCCACCACACAGCACAGGGCATGAATCTAAAGGTTGGCAAATAAGTTGCAGTGTTTTTATAATACTTTTGAAAATCTTCAAGAATAACTCCATATTGGTTCTAGTATGTCATTTCCCGCAAAAGTAATACTTTTGTTTTATTATATATTTGTTTTATTCTTTATTAAATAGGCCTATGATCATGATTACTTATAGAATTTTCCTCTTACAGAACGTGGGTAAAGATAAATTATGAATATTTCCTATGTGGAGAATACATACTTGCTTTTGATCCTATCACAATGCCATATTATTATCACTGATACTATTATCAGCGCTGCTATTTTTTGCTAAGGGTTTTGTCTCTTCAATGACTTTTATGTCCCCAAATACATTCACACACAGAGAAAGAGCAAAGTATACATTAAAATCTAATAAACAGGGCATTCTTCATATGAAAGGGGTTTTGTAAAGGCTATACAAACAGATTTTCAGTGGATATTACCTTCTATAGACTTTTACTAGAATACCTATTCTGTTTTGTTATATGATTCATTTTAAATCTATGAGGTTTTTGAGGGCAGTGCCCACATCTTCTGTTTTTCCTATATATGTTTTTAAAGGTACAAAACCCTTATCCTTCATTTCACAAGATCTGCTATGCTACAAGAAACCTACCAACTGCTTTAAAATTCTCTGTGTAATGGAATTTAATGTAAATTAACAGTTATTTTTCACCTAAGAAACCAAAGATTAACCTAGTAGACCAGAAACTTTAAGACTGTATTGAAAATGAGCAGGAAGCATCTGGAAAATAATAACTCCAATTCTAGAGGAAAGTATGGTCCAATTTATCTAAAGCTTTCAAGAATTAATTAAACTATGTGCAAGTGCATGAAACAATAAAGATTACCAAGTTTAACTGTTGAATTTCAATTTCTTACTTTCTAAACTACATATCCATTTAGTGTTTCATCACTACTTCCAGCTATGATGGTTTAAAAGTAAATTTTATTTGCCAGATGTAACAGTCATCTTGGAGGCTTATGGCTGGATAAGCTCACCCTTTCTAGTTCTTCCTAAACTCTGACTGGTTAGTTCAATTTAGCTGTTTGGGCTCAAAACTATTCTTCAAGTTGATTGATGCAAGCTCACTTCTCACTGGATTGTTGCCTCTGAATTCCACAAACTGGACTGCACTGACTACACTTACTAAGCATGAAATGAACTAAACAGAATGAAATTGCAGGAACTCAAGTGCCTTCAACTAAACTATCCTGAACTGCACTGAACTGAACTCAGTTGAACTGCACTCACTGGGCTGAAGTCAATTAAACTGCACTCACTGGATTGCACTCCTTTGCTGGCTCACTCTGCTGTGCCCTTAAGTAGCCACTTTTCCCTGTCCTCATGAGAGTTGGACATGTCCTATCTCTGATTCATCCTGTCAAATCTTTCTCAGATTCATCACTTTGTCTGCCCTTCAATGTAAAGTCACTTTCAATCATGGCTTTTTCCTTCTGCAAACTAACTTTACCTTCGTTGTTTGGCATTAAAGGTGTATACTAAGAGCATGGCTGTATGCAAGTCAGATCACACAGAGCTAGGAGGCCTTTGCATGTGATCCCTTGCCAGAATAGCCATGTTGCTCGATTAAAGTTTCTCTACATGATAATATTTCTAAATTCTAACTTTACCTTCTTTTAAACTCAAACTGTTATGAATTAAATTATAGAATACATATAAATAGTATGTTGTAGTTGGCTCAGATGATATAGGTTCAAATCTAAGCTGGCACTTATATTTCCTTAACCATTCACTTTGAGGTTCTTTCTTTGTTCATAAAGTAGGGGTAATAAGCAGGCCTAATTCATATGAACACCATAGGAATGAGGAATTAAAAGAGGCAATACGTGTTTAGAATACAGCTGGCATATGAAGTGCTCAGATTTGGGTAACAATTGTTAGCAACACTGCTGACATTTCTGATAGGACTATTGTTTCGATCATCACTATTGCTCATAATGTTGAGTTTTCTAGTGGCATTTCTTAAGTCTCAGCCTGTGGGTCACGACTCCTTCGGGAATCAAATGACCTTTTCACAGGGATTGCCTGAGACCATTGGAAAAATACAGATATTTACGTTACAATTTACAGATGTAGCAAAGTTATACTTATGAAGTAGCAATGAAATAATTGTATGGTTGGGGTTCACCACAACATGAGAAATTGTATTAAAGGGTTGCAGCATTAGGAAGGTTGAGAACCACTTCTCTAAACACTCAGAATCATAGAACTATATTACCTCTAGCACAGTCAGGTCCAAGGAATCCTGGGAAACAATGACAGTGTCCAGAGATACACTCTCCATTTCCATTACAATTGGTTGAGCAGTCATCCATTATTTCTATTGATTGAAAAGAAGAGAAAAAAATGAACCTATGTCCAGGCAAGAGCCATGTTGTTTAAAAAGTTTCAGAAATTCCTTGTCTATAATAATCTTGTCTTCTGCTGCCTGCAAAGCTCTTATTGCTCAAAATTAGATGGCAAAGACTTCTGCATGATATCATACACAATAGATTATTCAACACAGATCTCAATTTCATAAATTGACTTTTAAACAGAAGAACAAAAAACAACTCATCTCTAAAGTGGATAAAGGGTCCACATAAATTGTATTTTTAAAGGCATTTGTAATAAAGCTAAAATGGTACGAGAATTATAAGACATTTCTTAAAAGCAAAGCAGATTTTAAAATGTAACCAACAACACAAAGATTATGTTTATTTTTCATATTTATGTTATAGCAAATAAAGTTTCCTCTCTAGAACATGGACTATTAGACTATTTTGACAGGTTAAACATGATAATCAGCAATTTATTTTCATTAATAAGTGACAATGGAGTGCTTTTAAAGTAAGTGTTCATATTAAATTCAACACAGCTAAAAGCATTTGAACCTAAGTATTTGATTGAGAAATGCCTTCTTCACTGTAAATGCTAGTTCCCTGCCACTGATTTCTTTTAAATCGATTTTTACAAAATAGTTTTCATGGGAATGCAGAATGGCTTTGAAGGTACCCATAAAATTGTGCAGAAAATAACTTAGAAAACTATATATAACTTTTCTGAAAAAAAACTGATTTACAAATGTCAGTCTTGAAAGATAACATAAATATTTATAATTTATAATTATATTTGAGTGTAATTATGATTAGCTTATAGGTCTATAAAGGATCAGGTGCTCAATGTGCCACTCATGGTGTGATATGCCTCTGTGTGTTTGTTATATTGGACTTTTGTTTGTTTTTTTTTTTTAAGAAAGAAATTAAAGTTATATGTGTAATGAAGGTGAGAGAATCTGAAAGGACTTGGGGTAGGAAAGAATATGATCAAAATATATTTAAAATTAAATATTATTTTAAATAATAAAAATATATTAAAAACCTATACTTAGCAATTTTGACCTGAGATTTTCATTTTATTTCATTTTTGTTCCTTTATTTCTTTCTTACTTCTTTTCTTTTCTTACTTCTTTTCTTCTTTCTTTCTTTCTTTCTTTCTTTCTTTCTTTCTTTCTTTCTTTCTTTCTTTCTTTCTTTCTTTCTTTCTTTCTTTCTTCCTTTCCTCCTTCCTTCCTTCCTTCCTCCCTTCTTTCTCTCTTTCCTTCCATTCCTCTCCCCTTCCCTTTCTCCCTCCCTTTCTCCCTCCTTCCCTTCTTCCTTCCTTCCTTCCTTCCTTCCTTCCTTCCTTCCTTCCTTCCTTCCTTCCTTCCTTCCTTCATTCTTTCCTTCCTTCCTTCCCTCCTTCCTTCTTTTCCTACTTGCTTGCCTTCTAATTCTTGTCTAATAAAATATTTTCACTGTGTTTTATTCATTTTAAAATAAAAAAGCCCTCCTTCACTTAGAAAAAAATATTTCTAATACAAAAGAGAGATTCTAGGAGGTGGGCATGGTATCTTTGCCTGAACATTGAGAATGAGTAGGTGCACTGAAGGTTGAGAGATGCATTTTATGGCCCATAAGTTCTTGCATCAGTAAAATCATTGTGTGACATCCGTAACATAGAAACTTGGACTTCAGTTCTGAATCTCCTGAATGTGTCACAAAGGGATTTTGGCCAGCAATCTATAATCTATCAAGTACCCTACATACATGAATCTGTAAGAACTACTACATTAAAACATTAAGAGCAGTTAACTTTAAATAATTTACTACATAATTACGAAGCCTGTGACTGATGTGATAGATTCTTCCCTGAGAAAGAATAAAGACAAGAAACAAAAATGTTATTGCACCCATTTTAGAAAATATTTAAATAATTTGAAATGGATTCAGATGCTTCCTGGATTCTGAACAACACAACCCTTAGTTTGTTTATGAATTATATAAGCATTTAGTAATGGATATATGATAGAGCAAATGACTTATATCCTTTTGATTATTAGGGGAAATTTACTTGAACTTAAATTTTGTTGCTATTTTATCCATTTTATTTTATGTATGAGTGTTTTACCTGCATGCATGTATTTATATCATGTCTGTGTTTAGTGTCTTCAGAAGACAAAATAGAGTATATCCTAGAACTGGAGTTATGGGTGGCTGGGAACCATTATGGGGAGACTGGGAATTGAGCCCAATTCCTCTGCAAGAGCAATTGAGTGTTCTTAAGCATTGGGCCATCTCTCCAACCTTCTTGAACTTTCTTTAATGAAATGAGGGTGGAAGATGATGCCTTTTGTTTCTAATATTAAACAAGAAGAAAAGTAAAGATTCTACCCAACAGTTATGTAGCAATAGCCAGGTAGGCATGGCTTGCTATAAGAGAGAATATTTGGCCTCTCTCTCTCTTTCTCTCTCTCTCTCTCTCTCTCTCTCTCTCTCTCTCTTTCTTTCTCTGCCACTTTTCTCTCTCTGACCTGCTTTGCTTTCCCCTTTTCTTCCTCTCTCCTCTTTCCTGCCCCCCTCTCTCTCTGTGTGTGTGTCTGTGTGTCTGTGTGTTTCTCACTCTATCTCTTCTCCCTTCTCAACTCCCCTTCCCGCGCTCCCAAATAATCTCTATTTTATACTAGGCCCATCATATGGCTGGTACATCAGGGGAGGGATGCTTCAGCATGGGCCCTCTGATGCCACCCCTCCCACTGCACCACTCCTTGCTCTATCAAAACACATCCTTGGCTTTATAAAACATATCAAAAGACACTGGCTTTTTTGTTTTGCTTTGGTTTGGTTTGGTTTTTGGTTTTTCAAGACAGGGTTTCTCTGTATAGCCCTGGCTGTCCTGGAACACACTCTGTAGACCAGGCTGGCCTTGAACTCAGAGATCTGCCTCCCTCTGCCTCCCAAGTGCTGGGATAAAAGGCATGCGTCACCAAGATACTGGCTTGCATGTGTAAAATGTAAATATTTTGCTCATATGAAACTGATGGCTTCATATCTGGATGATGATATGAAAGGTTAAGTTCCTTTGGGGATGAAATACGTTAAAGATAAAAAGCCCCCAAGCATCGATCTTGGTTCTACTAGTTTTTTAACAGGTTAATAGTTTGGTTAGTATTTACAATTTGAGATGACAGGTAAATCATGAGGAAAAGAGAAAATATTCACAAGTATTTTATATCTTTTAATTTCCTTTAAATTAGTCTGTTACAGTTTAATAGCAATCATATCAAAATTGTGTTTTCATTTTTTTCACTGCAGTGACTTTTAAGGATCTACTCTTAGTGACAAAATAATGATGTGACTAAATGTATATTTTTTAATTTTAATAAGAATGCTTTATATTTTTGGAGATGTAAGATCAGTGGAGTTTGTCTCAGTATGATTTTTATTGTTTTCCTAATTACTTTAGAGGAAAAATAACAGTCTTATGGCTAGAATACTGTTTTTTACTTTCTCAAGGTCTTCAGCATCAGGTAAAAATAGAACATATTTGTTATCAAGAGCAGATGGTCTATTTATTAACAGTCAACACATCTTCCTAAACATATGGCTGAACAGGTTAACTAAAGGATAAAGTAGAGAGTTTTATAGAGAACTGACAGCTGTAAAAGATTTTCTCTTCCTTTAAAAGCCATGCATTTTGTGAAAATTCAAACACTACAAGGCTGTGCCTACAAGTTGTTTACCCTGAGGACTCCCAAATTGCTAAAGAGCTTAGGTTTATTCACACAAAGGGTCATGGGAGTGTGTTTACTGAGAAAACATGACAAAAGACTGAGACATTTCCGACTAAGGAGGGTGATGGTGAATTCTAGGCACTGCATTTAGAAAGAACTCAATTTAAAAGGCTATGGACATACTGAAAGAGCCATTTGATTATGAAACCTAAACAATCCCAAGAAGGGGGCATGTGATGACTTAATTGTTCTCAGTATTCTTCTCTAAGTATTCTTAATTTGTATTTTGAGGCCTTAGAGATTTTGAGAATCAATTGTTCTAAAGAATTGTATTGATGCCAGACTTTTCATTGTAACAGGTAATTATTTGCTCTTATTTTATAATCAAACCAATTAACAAGGTCTTTATTTCCTATCACCCATTCTCTCATTGGGGATTCTCTCACCTTAGGAATTACACATGCTAGGTAATTGTTCTGTCACCAGGCTATTCCCTCTAATATAATTTATATTTTATATTTTAAGATAGGTACTCACTGGTTTGCCAAGATTGGCTTTGTATTTCCTTTTAGCTCATGTTGGTCTTGAACTTACAAACCTACATTTTATGTCACTGGCATTATAGGAACATGCTTTTGGGTTCAGTTTAACAGAGGGACTTTTGGTTGTATGATTTTTCTCTGAAGTCATTCATCTATGTAGCTTCTTAAACAATATTATCCAGGAAATATTTTTTAAGAACATATAAAGGGCTTCGTGCCAAGAGTCTTAGAATATTAGCAAATACTGGACAACTTTAAAAAAATCTTAACCAATGTTTTAACAACAATGAGAACAAAAATAAAATGTTACTCATAGTGACATTTATTGAATAATGACTTTAAGGTAGAAGGAACAGTATGTGAGCAACCAAATACGTTAACCACCAGTGACTTTCTACAGTTATATTGTGAATGTGAATTCAAATAACAGACATGGCGGATTACCAATTGCTGTAGTTAGGACAAATACTTGCTCCATCTTTTTTCCATCATTGTAAAATGCCAGATACCAAGGTCCTTGGTCCATATACTCTATGAAACCTGTCTCCTGAAGTGATGTTAAGATCAGATTCCTTGGGGAGTGCTGGATGTCATCAGAGCTCTTAGAGTCCTGTTTTACCAGTTGTTTGCCATCCATTAATTTCACAAAATCAAACTGGAAAAAAATACAAACACAAATATGAACTTGAACCACTTTATACTTCTGGACATATAACCATCTTTAATTCTCACTGACTTATTCAATATGTATTTCTTTGCTCAGAAAGTTGGCAAAATGTAAAAGGAAGTTATCAATTCTTAAGTATATTTGAAATCAAAGGAATGTGCTAGTTTTGAAAATTGTTTCACTACACTTACAAACGTTGTGAACTTCTAAGTTTTGGACTGTTCAAAATAAAAATAGTTTAAAAGCAAAAATCTCAAGAAATAGAAATTATTTCAAGGATTATGTATGAGATCTAGACATTTTATGAAAGTATCTAAGATCCTTAATATCATATTCTGCTCAGAAATATGACCTTGCTAACAAATTTAAAAGCTGTTTATACTTTAAAAAACAAATAAGTGAGAATTACAAATGACAATATTTATCACAACTCATTAACTTTGTGAGTATGTATTTATATATTCAAAGGGCAGCCTTCCCCTCTAATCGTTCGGTAAACATATTGTTTTACATGTTTGTATGTTTTGTGATTCACATTTAAATGGCATTTTGAATGTCCTTGACTTGGTCAGAAGATAAAGTTTTGATTCTAGCCATCCTTGTTGGGGGAAGAGTGGACTGAATATTTAATTCTTTCAAATTACATTTTGGATCAAAGAGTGCTACTAATAGATTAATATGGAAAAAATAAGCTTAAGAAAAACATGAGAAATATGGTATCTGTTTAAATAGGCTATGGAAACTGCATAGTTTTATATATTTGAAAATCCTGTGACTGATTGCTTATAGAAAAAATTGTATGTAAGATAAAACCTGTTTTATATATATATATATATATATATATTCATTCAATGTGTTCTGGTTGATTTCGATGCTGTTACTGGGATAATAGTAAAAGGATATGTAAAAGCAGTGGGGAAGGTACAGACCCTAGTGTAAAAATGAGAGAGCAGAGAATCTCATCATGATCCTTTTGTAGGAAGCAGAGATCGAGTTTAAGGCATGTTTCCTTATACTATCTTTTCTGAATGTGTTTTCCTAAATGCTAGTCTTTATTTCTAGTTGCGGTGTTTTCATTAAAGTGTGATTAGTATAGATATTTTTGTTACAAAATTTTTTTTACCTTCATCTTTGAATCCTACAGTATTCACAAATCACACCATCTGAAGTGCAAACTACTTGATATAGTACCCTCTAAAAGGATTTAAGAAAATACCTATTATATCAAATACCTGAGTGTGTGTAGGTGGAATGTTTCTTCTGCCATAAATTCCCAGCAGAGAGTCCTTGGCTAAAGAAATATTGAATTTCAGATATATAGGATGGTGGATAGTAATCTGGAAACGCCAGAACAAGCCAGGCGGAATGGTCTGCATGACCTGGGCTCCAATGTCAACTTCCCCAGTGTCAATTGCTCGTCCCTTCTGGAACACTGTTGTAAAAAGAGAGAATTACACATACAATTAATATTAATTTAAAAAGCAATGTTCTTTAGCTTTTCAATGACAAATGTATTGAAGCAACTTATGCAGTTTCCTTTTTCCTCCCTGTATGTTTCAAGGTATTGCTCATATTAAATATCTTCTAAGGGGTCTTTTCTGACCAGCCATTATGCCAATTTCTCTCTTGAACTCCTACTGCATTTTGTTTAGCATGATTACTTTGAAGTATTTACTGAACACTCATTCTCTTGATAGCTGCAGGAGTTAGAGAGATGAGTCAAATGCAGTTGTTGGTCTCTGTGAGTTTTGAAAAATCACTGAATGAATGAGACAAATAAAGTAACCACATTGTAAAGGAAAGGAACTGCTATGGGTGTTCAAAGGAAGAAAAAGTATTTGGTTTATATTTGTAATGCCCCCTTTTATGCCCTTTATCACCCTTTCTTTTCTTATAGTAATTATTACCCATCACATTACATATTTTATGTATGCGTTACAAATTGCCTATTTTTCCAGGATATAAAGTAAGCATTTCGAGCACAAGGAGTAGAGCTGCACTTTCATTGCTTTATCTTCACTATCTAGTAAATGTAAGTGAGTGTATGTAAAGATTTTGCAAACACACACACACACACACACACACACACACACAAATGATCCACATATAATTATTTAATAAATGTGTGGATGAATGAGTCCTAAAATGGTAATTATGGGACATGGGCATTGAACATGAGACTTCAGCTTGCACTAAAATACAGTGCTAAAAAGTTGTGATCTTAAGACTGTGAGATGTGCATATATAATGAGGAGTTTTAAATAGGGTTGGAAAGAAATAACAACTCATTGTTCACACTGCTTTTAGAACTAGTCAAAAGTATTTGATTAGTAAAGTTAATATAGAACAGTAAGAATATCTGAAAAACCTACAAGGAATCATATTAACTATTTATCTAAAGGAACCCTATCATACACATAATTCTTTATAGAAATATGATTTCACTCAAATATTTTATCTGAGCTAGCAATGCTCTTTACAAGTGTCAAAGAAAATACAACAGAGAGTACTGCAGAAGAGAGTGAAGAATGATTCTAATAGGTAGAGGGTTAGGGAGTTTTCTGTGAGATTGTGTCTCTGAGTAATGGTAGACTTTATGTCCATAAAGTCTCACCAACATGACTACCTAACATGAGATGGAAAAGGTTTTTCAACAGTAGACATGACAATGTAGATGGAAGAAAGTCCATGAGGTCTCAACTCCACACAAAAAACAATAGGCCATTAAGGAATATTGAGACTGAGAGAAATAGTCTTCTCTAGGAATGAGCATACTAACTGGTTTTCCAATACCAAATGGTCAGCCCTGAAAACATGCAAGTTTTCATAGAGCAGACCATGCTTATCCTACCAAGGATCATACCATTAAAGATAATTGATTCGCGCTACTCCAGAAGCCATCACCTCTTACTAACTCCTCAACTAGAGGTGGAGGTTTTTGAGCCTCTTCCTCTCCACACTGGAAAGACTGGGTTGACTTGGTGTAGATCTTGTGCAGGCAACCACAGCTGCTGTGAGCTGATGAGTACCTAAGTTCTGCATGTCCCTAAGAACACCATTTCACCACTGGACTCCCCTAACTCTGATTCTGACAGTCTTTCTGTGCTATCTCCCACGATCTTTCCTGAGCCTTTTAGGAGAGGAATATGATACAGATGGTCTATTCATGGATGAGTGTACCATAGGCATTTGTTCTTTGTGTTTTGACCAGTTGTGAAATTCTGTGTACACCACTGCCTACCATGCAGAGATGAGTCTCTGATGAAGCCTGAGAGTGACATTTGCACTAATTTATAAGTATTAGGGTGCATATTTAGATGGAAATTTGCGAAACTCTGTCCATTTAGTAAAATAATACTAGTAGGTTCACCGATGCACCTATGAGCTCCTCAGCTTTTGGCTTTTGTTCAGATATATAGTGCTAGGCATCCTTTTCCTGTTTTGGAGTTGGCCTTAAGTAAAACCAGAAAGTATTTGATTACCTGCCTCACCCCAATTGCATTCTTGCGACTATTGTTTCCATTGGCATATATTTAACAATATATGTTAATAGGTTAATGTTCTATGTTAATGGGCTTGTCAGTATTCTAATTCACAGGTTGACGGCTAAGTAAGACAGATGATTTCTCTTTCCCAGTAGACTAAATATCATTTTTCAGATACATTGGAAACAATGAGGGAACTCCCAGGTCAGTTCCTGTTTGATTTCTCCACATCTTATGAGCAAAGCTATGGTGACTTTAACAATAAGATCATACCATCCTGTTCTGCTGTGTAACAACAATTGATGGCAATAACCTGTTTTACTTTGGGGGTCCCCATGTTATCTCTGACAAAAAACTGGAAAGGCAATATCCCATACTGTGTACTGGAATTTTCATTTGGCAATATGTCACTTTTGAAATGATCATTAATATCTCTGTAAGGTAATAGCAAATCAACTCTTTCACAAATATCATTAAAAATTTTAATAGAGGGAAGTGTAAGGATATACCTCAGAGGTATAGTAATTGCAAATCATGCAAGAGTTTTGGGCATATTAGATAGTCTAATCTTGAGGCAGGCTGTAGGGCAGAATTAGAAGGAGACACAAAAACAGCATAGGAAGTACAGGTCATTGATTCAGGTAAAATGGCACAAAATACTTGAATTTAGGTTAAGCACAAATAACTTCTGTAGAAAAGGTACATTTCAGTGAAAAGTAATTTAGTATATGTAGAAAGTAGGAGGAACATATGAGAAGAATATAGAAGATCCGAAGCAGGGCTTGTCAAATTTTCATGTAACTGAGTAGAGGAATCTTCAAACACAAGCATTGAATGCATATGTTTGAAGTGAGACACTTTTACAGGACTCCAAGTGGTGCTGATGTTGCATTATTCACTCATCAAGATCTGAGAAGTGAAGGTAAGAGTTGTGAAGGCAAAGGAAACATTAAACTAACACTATGATTGTGAATTTGAATCATTTGGATAGTACTAATAGCCAAATATATGAAACCCAGAAGTAAACTGGTCTGTGAGGGGCAGATGTTTAGTTTGAACAAGAATAACTTTATTTGATGTGCTAGCTTAATATATCTTTCTATGGAATACTACGTCATGTATTAGTAGGAATGGAAGGAATATAAAAAGAGGAAAGAGAATCGGTTTGCTTCCATTTTAAGCAGGGATTATTTACTCCCCTGGAGGTTTAAATTTGGCCTCATTTCATCCCATCTTTATCTATTCAGACATCAACTCTGTCTCCATACCAAACAGTTTAAAAACACACATGGTCCCTGTCCTTTGTGTTCACCTGACATAAAATTAACAGCCCATTAAGAAACACACCTGCAGTGACTTTATTCAGAGGCCAAAGCCTTGCAGCTTTTAACTCCCTAAAATACCTACATTATTGCTTTTTGTGTTAAGGCCAAGAGTAATAACTATTTTAAGAATGTTCACTGTTAACTGTTAATAATAGATTTCAAATGCAATTTTGAACATAATTATGTATTACAGGACACATAATTTTGTGGAATTGACATTTCTAATAAAATACACCCTTTGAGATAATAAATGACCAACAGAGTCCTTTATTTTTCATTGAAAGTTACTTTTCTTCTATGTAAGACAGAGCAATTTGGTTCCCAAAGGGTGGATTATAAATTTAACTCTTAAGGGTTTAGAAGCAATAAATATCTTCAATAGGCAGGAGATTAATAGATCATATTTATATGGGCAGTTTTGCTCTCAATTTAATATTCAGTTTATCCCACAGCTCTCCTCATTAGAAGCTTTTATCACTTCTTAAAATGCACCATTTCATCATGCAAACAATATTATAAATATAAAACAATTCAAAATGTTTGAGGGTCAAGCAGCATAATTTTGGGGTGCCATGAATAGTCTTTAATAAATGCACTCATTTTTAAATCTCTGTACAAAACTGGTTGAGGGACATTATCCTTCATATGGAAAACTTACCAAATATTACAACTTCTCTTTCTATACTGTATATCATCTTACATTACACAGTAATGCTACTTTAATGCTATTTATTCAATAAAAAGAAGCTCATGAATTTCTACTGTTGGAGTTTCCTGGTTGTTATTATCACTGTACATCTAGAGTACGTATACATCAATAACTTAGGAAAGTCACTTTACAAGAAGATGGTCTTCTCATTTAAGATGTTAAAGTTAAAATAAGGTGAGTGGAGATAAAAAATACAGGAACAAACAAGTGAACTGTAATTTAAATAAAAGAAATCAATCTAGTGGTATTAGGGAAGAGAAATTCTCATAATTTACAGATGAGAAATTTCCTGGCTTCTACCCTCTTAGAGCCTCATGTATCTGAAAGAGAAGTAGCTTCCTGTTGGCAACACACATTGTTAAATAACCTTCTCTATATTATTCTCTCTCAAAATTGGTTATGTATTGTAGTCCAGTGATTATGAGATCATTTAGTCTTTCATTTTTAATGGTGTAACTCAAAAGAGTGGAAAACTGCAGAAAAATATATATGAAAGTAACTCAAACTGTGTTTTTTTTTGTGAAAAACATACTTCATTAATAAAGGAAAATGAAACAGCACTGGACAAGTATAACATTCTGATTCGATACAAATTTCCAGCAAGAGAATGATAAGCTATGCTCTTGTATTGTTCATGTTTCAATGATCATTTAATCATGTTTTATTTTCCTGAAGCACATCAAAAGGCTCAAGAATAGCATGCTCTCTACTAACAGAATGCTTTTCCTTGTACACATGGGGAATGAAATGTATAGAGCCATGAATTATATCATACTGTGAAGTACTGTAGTTATCACAGTCTTGCCACTATCCACCAATTTAGTTTGAGCTAAACACTCTCTTTATAGGTGGCAACATAGGTATCAACTGCTGAGCTGGAAAAACCAAAGGCAGATAAGTGATATTGAAGGATGGCACACTAAGTGAAAGTAGCTTTGTTCAACAAGAAATGGTCAAGCTGCGTTGAGGGCAAGAAAATAGGGCATGGAAATTATCATGGACACAGTTTGCAGTGACTGTGTCTCTTAAACCAAGGTTTTAAATAGCTAGACATATACTTGAGCATTAGCAATTACCAAAATTGTTTTATAAATGCACGGTAATAACTATATTCTGGACATATTCATATATTTTTCTTACCTAATATACTATGATAGATCTTAATTCTATTGTGGTTCAATATATGAAAATTAAAATTCAATTGGAGGTTGGTACAATATTGGACATATATTTATTTTAAAAGGCCTTCATAAAAAACTGACTAGGTCAAATGGCACTATATTTATATTAACAGAAACATGAACATTTCAAAAAGGCAGTTAAGAATTCCCTGAAAAGTTTCTAAGCATTGTATTCCAAGGAAACCTAAGACTATATTTATTCTTCATTTCATCTGACTGAATATTCAACATTTTGAAAGAATAATTGTTCATATTGTATGTGAGATGGTTTACTTACCGTATTTATTGTATTTCAAATATAATATTTTCACATTAATAAGCCTTTGTAAAATTTAGAATATTAAAATGTAAAATGAACAGCACACATAGTAAGCATTGTAAACAGTAGATGAAAACACACACCAATTGGTTATCCAATATCAAATTGTCAGCCCTGAAAACACACATGCTAACATTAAACAGGTTGAAAAAGTTACATTTGAATGTGTATGTTTACACATATAGATATATGCATGTAATTACAATTAATGAAAAAAGAGGCCATGACTTTGAAGGAGATCAAGGAAGGGCCTATGGGAGGCTTTGGAGATAGGAAAGGGAAGGAGAAAATGCTGTAGCTATTGTCTCAAAAATAAAACAAACAGTAATGGGAAATTTTGTTAATAATAGTATATTTTAAACTTTCATTCAAGGTTTGAAGAAAGGAGTACTTGAAACTGTCTAAATCCTTACACACTTCAGAAATCAAAGAGAATACTAAATGTTTGTAAATAAAACCCCTTTGTCTTTATGATGTTGATAATAAATTGCTGTTTTGAAAATTCATTAAGTTTGTATTTGACAAACATATCACTGTACATGTATGAAAGATTAGGTCCATAAATGGAAATTATAACCTATCAGAATAGCTTATATCATAAAGTATAAAGTTTTTCTTTATATATGTATATGTTCTATGATAAAATTATATTGCTAAAACTTTGTCTTTTAATTTGATGACTTGAAATGTTATCTCGATTATATATTTGTTTATTGATAAAATGAATTTGTTTATTGGTAAAATGAAACATAATTCTTTTTTAAATGTTTTTCTTAATTTTTGTAAATAAATTTTGTGTTCGTTTTATAGTGCTGGAAAGTTCTCTACAAATTATTGGAGGAGAAAAGTAATAAACAGTCTTACTCAGCTTTGAATACTGAAATAATGCTTAAATTACGACTGGTCTGGCCATATTATCTCACTGGTAGAACAGTGGCATGAATATTATAGGAGTAAGCAACCACTTTCTCACTTGATTTAAAGCCCCCACTATAAAAGATGAAAATCTTGATTTTTCTTTTTTAATTAGATATATTCTATATTTACATTTCAAATAATTTTTCCTTTCCTGGATCCCCCCTCCCTGAAAGTCCCATAAGCCCTCTCCCCTCTCCTTCTTTCTCAATCAACACCCTCCTGCTTCCCTGTCCTGGTATTCCCCTACACTGCTGCACCGAACCTTTCCAGGACCAGGGGCCTCTCCTTCTTTCTTCTTGGGCATCATTTGATATGTGAATTGTGTCTTGGGTATTCCGAGGTTGATTCCAGAGAGCCAAAAAACCCTATTAAAAATGGGGTACAGAGCTAAACAAAGAATCTTCACTTGAGGAATATTGAATGGCTGAGAAACACCTTAAAAAATGCTCAACATCCTTTGCCTTACAGAAACTTTGTAATTTTATGAGGTCCCATTTGTCAATTCTTGCTCTTAGAGCATATGCTATTGGTGTTCTGTTCAGAAACTTTCTCCCTGTACCGATGTCCTCAAGGGTCTTCCCCAGTTTCTTTTCTATTAACTTCAGAGTGTCTGGCTTTATGTGGAGGTCCTTGATCCATTTGGATTTGAGCTTGGTACAAGGAGACAAGGATGGATCAATTCGCATTCTTCTGCATGCTGACCTCCAGTTGAACCAGCACCATTTGTTGAAAAGGCTATCTTTTTTCCATTGGATGTTTTCAGCCTCTTTGTCGAGGATCAAGTGGCCATAGGTATGTGGGTTCATTTCTGGATCTTCAATCCTGTTCCATTGATCCTCCTGCCTGTCACTGTACCAATACCATGCAGTTTTTAACACTATTGCTCTGTAGTATTGCTTGAGGTCAGGGATACTGATTCCCCCAGAATTTCTTTTGTTGCTAAGAATAGTTTTAGCTATCCTGGGTTTTTTGTTGTTCCAGATGAATTTGATAATTGCTCTTTCTAACTCTGTGAAGAATTGAGTTGGGATTTTGATGGGTATTGCATTGAATCTGTAGATTACTTTTGGCAAAATGGCCATTTTAACTATATTGATTCTACCAATCCATGAGCATGGGAGGTTTTCCCATTTTTTGAGGTCTTCTTCCATTTCCTTCTTCAGAGTCTTGAAGTTCTTGTCATACAGATCTTTCACATGTTTGGTAAGAGTCACCCCAAGATACTTTATACTATTTGTGGCTATTGTGAAGGGGGGCATTTCCCTAATTTCTTTCTCAGCCTGCTTATCCTTTGAGTATAGGAAGGCCACTGATTTGCTTGAGTTGATTTTATAACCTGCCACTTTGCTGAAGTTGTTTATCAGCTGTAGGAGTTCTCTAGAGGACAAATCGGCAACCAACAAATTGGGAAAAGATCTTCACCAATCCTACATAAGATAGAGGGCTAATATCCAATATATATAAAGAACTCAAGAAGTTAGACTCCAGAAAACCAAACAACCCTATTAAAAAATGGGGTACAGAGTTAAACAAAGAATTCTCACCTGAAGAACATCAGATGGCGGAGAAGCATCTTAAAAAATGCTCAACTTCATTGGTCATTAGGGAAATGCAAATCAAAACAACCCTGAGATTTCACCTTACACCAGTCAGAATGGCTAAGATTAAAAATTCTGGAGATAGCAGGTGTTGGAGAGGGTGCGGAGAAAGAGGAACACTCCTCCACTGCTGGTGGGATTGCAAATTGGTACAACCACTCTGGAAATTAGTCTGGCAGTTCCTCCGAAAACTGGGCACCTCACTTCCAGAAGATCCTGCTATACCACTCCTGGGCATATACCCAGAGGATTCCCCACCATGTAATAAGGATACATGCTCTACTATGTTCATAGCAGCCCTATTTATAATTGCCAGATGCTGGAAAGAACCCAGGTATTCCTCAACAGAAGAGTGGATGCAAAAAATGTGGTATATCTACACAATGGAGTACTATTCAGCCATTAGAAACAATGAATTCATGAAATTCTTAGGCAAATGGATGGAGCTAGAGAACATCATACTAAGTGAGGTAACCCAGACTCAAAAGATGAATCATGGTATGCACTCACTAATAAGTGGATATTAACCTAGAAACCTGGATTACCCAAAACATAATCTACAAATCAAATGAGGTACAAGAAGAAAGGAGGAGTGGCCCCTTGTTCTGGAAAGACTCAATGAAGCAGTATTCAGCAAAACCAGAATGGGGAAGTGGGAAGGGGTGGGTGGGAGGACAGGGGGAGAGAAGGGAGCTTATGGGAGTTTTTGGGAGGGGGGGGCTAGGAAAGGGGAAATCAAAAAATAAAAAAAAGAAAAAGAAAAAAAACGCTCAACATCATTAGTCATTAGGGAAATGCAAATCAAAACAGCCCTGAGATTTCACCTCACCCCAGTCATAATGGCTAAGATCAAAAACTCAGGAGACAGCAGGTGCTGGCAAGGATGAAAAGAAAGAGGAACACTCCTCCACTGCTGGTGGGATTGCAAGTTGGTACAACCACTCTGGAAATAAGTTTGTTGGTTCCTCAGAAAACTGGGCATGATACTACCGGAGGACCCTGTTATACCACTCCTGGGCATATACCCAGATGATTCCCCAGCATGTAATAAGGACACATGCTCCGTTATGTTCATAGCAGCCCTATTAATAATAGTCGGATACTAGAAAGAACCCAGATGTTCCTCAATGGAGGAATGGATACAGAAAATGTGGTATAGTGACATTGTGGAATACTACTCAGCTATTAAAAACAATGAATTCATGAAATTCTTAGGCAAATGGGTGGAACTGGAAAATATCATCCTAAGTGAGGTAACCCAATCAAAAAAGGACACACATGAAAATCTTGCTTTATATCTTTAATTAGTTGCCAAATTCATAGCTGGCTAGGTCCTAGGTCCTAGAAGGAGATCTAATTACTTCATTTTGCTAAACTGATCTAGTAATAAATGTCCCCCAAAGTTCTTATCTTTATGCCCATAGATTATAACATTTCTCAACCTTTGTCAAATAAGCTTCTTTTTCTAATAGATGGAAATTAATAGAAAACCTCACAACAGGTCCAACTTTAGAGAATATAGGAGTATGGAGTATTGCACTTTATAGAATATCTATATCACACTTTGCATCAAGGTTTAGAGATTATTGATGAAGGGGTGGTGGAGGAACTATCATTATAGGGCCCATAGTTTGCAAAAGGTTTTAGCAAGACTGTAATATCTGGACATGACATGGTTTTTGCACACATCAAATCACTGTCGCTGCGCCTGTATGCATAAGATCTATATACTATTAAGACAGACAAAATCCTAGCATGGATTTGAGAGCAGTTGATGAAGTGCCATTCATTGCTGAGGAGCTATTAAAATGTATGGCTGCTTGGAGAGAAAGATTCAGTTTTCTTTAGGGATGTGGACCCCAAGAACCTACCCATGCTCCAATAGACTGGTCCTACATCCATGCACATATAAGCAGCACTAAGTAGATTTATTGGGCTCAACAAAAGAGCATGAAATCAGGATGTAAAAGTGGTGGATGTGTTAAGATATTATTGGAGAAAAAAAATGGGAAGTGCCCTTGTTCAAGGCACAACATACTTTACAAAATACGGTCTACAAAATACTCAAACAATAAAAACACTTAAACATATGTGCAGAATTAATATTTATAGCAGAATTATTCATAGTAGTCCAAAAATTAAAATCTATGTAAGGTCTCTCAAATAATGAATGTCCGAACCGAATCTAGTATATTCATTTGATGTAGTGTTACTTGTCCATAAAAAGACTAAGTATGACCTGTATTCACTATGAGAATTATAAGAGCATTTCAGTGAGAATGTTTGTACTCAAATGTTAATATATCACATAATTCTATTTATGTAAAAACATAGAAATTTTTGAAGATAATTGTTATATAAGAATTCTGTACAATACTTATAATTCTTTAGAATGATAAAAATGTTCAAGTACTAAATGATAGTGATGGCTAACAACTATGAACATACTAACATTCCCTGGATTGTGAATTTGAAGGGAGTAAATAGTATGGCTGTATAAATTATATATCAGTATATCTGTTATGGAACTATAGTTAAGATATATAATTGACAGGGCACATTTTCACATGTGCACACACACATAATACTATGTCTCAAGAATTTTCATGTATTTCTGAGTGGTTTGTGGGTAATACCTAGAAGGTTAAACTACTTACTCTCTTTTCAGTATTCTTACAAAGTATAAATGGAAGAGAGTACCCAGAGGAACAATTACTTTCTACATTTTATATGTAATATCAGATACTGTTATGTAGATGCTAAGGTGTCAAAAATCATATTATTCTGAATTTTGATGTGGTGGCAGGAGTTCACCTTAGTTTCCTATTTACCTTAAAGTATGTTTGTGGAAGATAAAGTATACAGAACACTTAACAACTGCCGAAATTCTTGGTGTCATCTAACTGGACATTTATTAACAACTAGGTGATTATCTATTTATCACATAGTTGAGAGCAATGAGGAAGTTATATAACTTGTAATACCTGGCCTCCAGTCAAATAGATAGCCTTCACTGGTATTGATTTTCATTGGCCGTCATGTTGCTTTAACCTTTGATATGTATAATTTAGAAACCCAAAAGAAATTCAATAATATGAAATTAACATTTTTCACAGACAAAGCTCATTTCAGAGAATACCAATAATAAGAATAATAAAAATAACTGATAGCATTTATTGACCATTTATAGTGCCTTCTTTATGGAGTTCCCATTTCTCATTTTTTAAAAACACATCATTTCTTTTTCTTACTAGTAGAGGACACAATTTGATACACTAGTTTATCCCCGAGGCTTCTGTCTGCACATGTGCTGCCTCTAGAACTTTAGTCCCTCAACAATCTCTTCTCTTACTAGCATCTTCAATCTCTCCCTCTCTATTGGCTACTTATTCTTTGCCTTCAAAGCACAAATCTTTCTCCTTGTGAAAACAATGCCTAACATGGACCTTTACTTACTTACACTATTTAGTTTTTCATTTTCTGGCCAAACTGTCTCCATCTAGTTTCAGACTTTTAGCACCTGAATTTTTCCCTCTGATACTTACTGTTCCATTCTCCTACATATGTACTTATCAAGACTGAATCATCCATCTTGTTTTCCAGGGTCTAGCTAAGACCACTGCAAAAGAGTTAACCTTTCATATTTTTTTTCATTTTAAGCCTTTAAATACTTAATCATCTTACTTCTAGTTCTATATAACAGTTAGCTGCATGCTATTTTGCATAGCAGGTACCTGTATGCATGTTTCTTTCAGCTCTCCTATTTAATCACACTCCTTAATGGTAACAACTGTGTTTTCTGCTTCATTTGTTAACGCTCTATAGTACTTACCACCGTTAAATATAAACTTAATTGACATAACATTTAAAATCAAAGGTTTCTGTGTTTCTGAATACTAAGCTTTTCATTTTAGCTACCGTCCAGTTTCTTTAAAAGAGGACTGATGTGGTCTGGTGTAATTTCTCTGTCAACCCAACATTTTAATTTATTCTTCCTTCTCCAGGTCTAAGTAAGAAAGATGGTACCTGTGTGTGAATCTGAACAAGACAACTTCAGTAGGATATATAAGGAAAACAGGAAAAGGCCAGTTAAAGGACAAAGACAAGATAGCTGGTAGAAGAAAGATAAAGAAACAAATACAAATGCCTATTATTAGACATATAGAGGTAAAGCAAATATATACATATACATACACATACACATATACATATGATTATTTCCTATATAGTTACTAAGATATACAGTAGAAGTATATATTTCTGAGCTGAGGGGTTTGAAACCCCATAGGAAGGACAACAATATCAACCAAACAGACTCCCTGAGCTCCCAGGGACTGAACCACCAACCAAGGAGTACACTAGCCTCAAGCTGCATATGTAGCAGAGAATTGCCTTGTCAGGCATCAAGGGGAGGAGAGGTCTTTGGTCCTATGAAGGCTCCATAGATGCCCCCATTGTAGGGGAATCTAGGGCAGGGACATGGGAATGGGGTGGGTGGAGGAACACCCTCATAGAAGTAGGGGTAGGGAGGATGGGATAGGGGCTATCCGGGATGGGGGTAACTGGGAAAGGGGATAACATTTGAAAAAAATATTTTTTTCATTTTTGAAGTTAAAATATAGTTACATCATTTTATTTTTATCTCCCCAGACCCCTATGTGCCTTGATTTCATTCAGATTAAGATCTCTATTTTTAGGATTGTGTTACAGGTAACACACACACACACACACACACACACACACACACACACACAGACATTTACACACAGACATTTCTAAATATATACATACAACCTATTCAGTCCATAGTAAGTTGTTACATGTGTATATTATATATTATTTCAGGGGTGACCATTGACATCAGAGATCTCAGCAGAAGAGGCAATGAATTATTAGGAGAGTCAGAGGAACAGGAAGAGTGCTCTGAAAATTAATCTCCTAGAAATATTAGAGATGTTACACCCATAAAATCTTATCCACGTGGTTACCTAAAGAGGACCCAAACAAGGATGACATCAAAATGCAGAATAACATGGAAAGGAGAATCTCATAGGGCCTCAATCCTTGAAAGGAACTACAGGTAAGTAAGGAATGGTGAGAGTGGGAATAGTCTTTCTCGGGGAAAAGACTATTCCCAACCTGCTTATTCAATGCTGTGTGGTTAACCTTGTGTTTAACAATGAAATTTCAAGACTTCATTTTGAAAAGACAATTTCAAATAACATGAATAAAATGACTTCATGAAAATGTTGGCAAATAGTTGGCATTTCTATAGAAATAACAGAAGTTGAAATACAAGTGGATAATCAGTAGAGTCAGATATACACATGGGTGATAAATTCTAAAATGAGCTTATTTTTCTAAAAGTCTATAAAATTATGTGGATGGTATAGGAAGATTCCTCTGCCTTGGAAGCACTATCCTGGGATGGTATTTATGCTATTCTATACTTGTAGCTTTGTTGAGGTAGAATAGTAAGGTCAAGGACCCATAAGACAGACTTATTTTATTATGTCATCACAAGAAAGGTGCATATTGGTTAAAAACAACATAATACTTAAGCTGAAATGAGAATCACACATTAAACATATATGACTAAGAACATTTAGCATGAATTTTTTATATAATAAGTTTGCCTTTTAGCATAGGGAACCCACTTTATAAATCTGCTTTAAAAGTCAGGTCTCCACTATGCTTTAGAATAGCTTTTGTTAAAACTGAAACATATTGATAAAGTGATTTAATATAGCTGAAAACAAGCTGCAGCACTCTAGCTGGGCCCTCTGAAACATTGTGTTATAGAAACATCTATATATCATTATAGGTAGCATTTACTGTAATTTGACATCAATCTTTAAAAATAATAATGTTAAGCTCTCAACAATGATTTCTTTGTTAGTGCATTACTACTATTTTATTCATGTGGTTTACTGTGTGTATATGAATTATTCCCAATTTTACCAGTGTCCTAGACTCTGATATCCTTTAAATAAAAGACACTGCAGCATTGGGTTTACTCAAAGAGCAGCTGAGTGCATTTTAATATCCATATGTCCTACGAACCAATACTGAAGAACCTGAACACTGGGTGATTGTGTTCCATCTGAATGAACAGTGATTACCTGTGTGCAAGTGGTACAGTCTTTTCATTGGGTACTACAGAGGGCTGCCTCCCTGTAGACTGATTTAATTAATTAATTAATGAAATAAATAATAACAGTTTCTTCTCTCATACTATACATCTCAAACAGTTTCCCCTCCCTCTACTCCTCCCAGCTCCTCACCTACACTCTTCCTTATAAATCATTCCTGTTCAGTTTTCTGTTCAGAAAGGAACAGACATCCCAGGGACACCAGCCAAACAACACCACACAAGATACAATTAAGACAAGGAAAAGTACCTTCCTAATGAGGTTGGACAAGGAAACCTAATAGGAGGAAAAGAGTCCTGAGAACAGGCAAAGGAGTCAGAGATATACCAGCTCCCACTATTAGGAATCTCATAAAGGGACCAAGATAATAGTCATATCATATATACAGAAAATCTGATATAGAGCATTAAGAGCTCTGTGCTTGCAGTTTCAGTGTCTATAAGCCCATAAGACCTCCACTTTGTTGATTCAGAGGGCTGTATTCTCCTACAGTATTTCCTCCCCACTTCTGTGGGGTTTACTGAGCTCTGAGGGGAGGGAGCTTATGGAGAACTCCAGTTGAGACTCTCTACCCAAATAATGTCCATATAATGGCTGTGGGCCTCTGCACACACTTCTATCTGCTGCCAGAAGGCTCTCTATTGACCTTTAACAGACACAGATTATGTCTGTGAAATCAACATCTGCAAAACCCTAAAAAAGTGTAGAAATTAACCTGCCATTAAAGGTTCACACTTATCACTATATAAATTTCTTTAATCAGGTAACACAAATCCACTCCTCTCTACATTCCACAATGAAAGGCAGTTCAAATGGTACATTTTGTATGGTTTTCAATTTTACATTTCATAAAGGTGTGTGTGTGTGTGTGTGTGTGTGTGTAATGTGATCAGCAAATGGAGATATTTGGGCTGAAATCTTAAATTTGCGAAGTATTCCTAAGCAAGAGGTCCACATTTGGATTGTATGTGCAAAAATGCATAATCAAGATAGTTATTAGTTAAACAACTGGCCTGGAGAGACATTAAAAAAAAAAAGAGGCTCAAAGTTCATTGAGATAAGAATAAGAAGAAAACTGTGCCCCCAACTCAGTTCTGTCCATGGTTCTGACCATTATGCAAAGCAGTTTACTTAACCTCATTTTCATTTTTAACTGTAAGACAGAGGTAACAATAGCTGCCACTGCATAAAACTCATATGTAGATAAAATACCTTAAGGTATTTTAAGATCATAAATGCTCTCTAAGTACAGCCTTCTATTGTTACACACACGTCAAAAAAATTCTAAAGTTAGTAGGTAAAAACTAGGAATCAATTACTTCAATTTAACAGAATTCCCAGCAAGTCCCTAAGTGGCAAGACTTACAAACATACTTTCCAACCATTTTCCAACAATATATACCTTTTGCAAAAATAAGACTATTCTTACTTGGATGCGCTAATTATTATCCCTTAACTACAGATTTGGATTCATGGTCTCATAATAGATACAGTTGCGGGTGATGAGCTGGTCCTAGTATGCCAGTATGTTTGTCAAAGCTTTAACAGCTTTTAAAGAGAAAAGGAAAGAGGAATTTGGCAGGGATGTACTTCCCTCTTTTATTTGATCTACAGAACTATAGCCTCTGTGTCTGTATTTGCACGAGTAATTTCTGACCAATATTTATTTTGCATAAGGATTTTCCTCCTGGATTCTCTTAAGGGGCTGAAAGCAAACACCACATTTTTCAAATAAGAAACTGGATCTAAGAGAAGTGAAGCTATAGTTGCTATCTGGACTTGGCTATAGAATGTTCAGGACAAGCTATAAATTGTGTCATATCAGTCAATGGAGTGTTGTTTACATGGTCATATATTCAGCAGAAACTGACTAGAAAGCATCATTTTTTCCCCTTCAGTGTTACAAAGATAGATCTTGTGGAATGAATTTCAAAGAAATGCCACTCGCCCCACCAAGGCCAGTATTTTGTAAAAACCCTGTAGCTGCCTTTAGTATATTTCAGTTCTTTTTTCTTGCCACTTTTCTTTGTTCCCAGTGTTCTATTTTGACATTCAACTTGGAAGAATTCATTGTTGAACTTCTCAATAAATTTTATCCTCAGTCAGATAGCTACTAAAACTGTTAGGTTTTTTACTTGATCCTGATGCTAGAGAAATAATAGTTAAGAAATATTTCCAACCTTTTAGTGTTCTGGGAAACTGTTACTACACACACACACACACACACACACACACACACACACACAAACACACACACACACACAATCATACAATACGCTGAAAACATACAATACAGTAAAAACATATAATATACTTTTCTTTATACAGCATGTGAGGTAAAAGTATCCTGTCCTTTCCTTCTTATAAGATTTGCCTATAAAAATGGTTGTAAGCTTGTTTTCATCTAAGATCCATGACATTATTCTTAACTATTCTGCATAATTACCCTTATGTCCATATGTAATTGTACCTCTTACTTTACATCAAAGAAGCTTCTCTGTGCAGCATATAACGACCTTTACAGAAATCCACATATGGTGAACATGCAGAGGACAATTGACTTTCGGGTGCCTTGTACCAACTGATATACCCACACTCCAACCCCCTCACCTAAGACTCAGGGAACATTAAAGATGAGAGTGTAGAAAGATTTTAATAGCTGGCAAATCAGGAAGTCTGCTCTGAGAGCTTTCTACCTGCAGCAGGGAAACTGTACCTATGAATCCTCAACAAAATGAGTGTTTAAACAAATCTCAACAATATCAACACCATTGAACAGTCCTACCTAGATGGGGGGGGAATCTCAAGGGACCCACCATTAGATAAAGAACTGCAAGCAAATACAAAGGAAAGATGAGCCATGTGATTGGTTATCTAATACCAAGTGGACAACCCTACAAACATACATGCAGGCGCCACAGAATGGACTCAACATGTTTTTACATTCTTATGTTTATTCATTCATATGTATATGGCTAAATAGGAAAGGCTCTAAATTTAGGAGGGGATTGGGTTTGTGGGCATGGCCATTGTAGGAGTGGGTAGAAGGGGGGCAAATGATATAGTTACATTTTAATTAATTCAAAATTAAAGATTTGCCTCTGAGTCCCTTGGCACTGGAGACCAGGCCTTTCCCTTATTGTCCGACTGCTGAAATGGGCTACAAGGCTTCCCATTTCCTGTTCATTGTTCAAGAACAAATAGCTGACATCAAAATAGCTTCTTTTAATTTGAAAGAATCTAATCATAGACACAAAGCTTCTCTAAACTGTTAACTAACTGAGACTTCCCTTGGTTGCAAAACAATTTCTACCTGTGAATCATCCCACATGTAACTTTCTTCATTTCCTATACAAGCCAAAGGCAAAAGCTTCTCTGGGCATTAGCCTGAGTATACTCTGAGTCATTATTGGTGCTGTTTTTTTTTTTCTTTTTTTTTTTTTTTTTGTCTTTTGGATTTTCATGCTGAGAGGGTCTTTAGCAATTCAGATGCTTATTTTGCATTATGTTGTTGCAATGATAGACAAGAAAAACATAAAATGGAACCAAGTTCCAGTGCCCACTTTTCCTTTGTGATCTTGACTTTTCACACCCTTATTTTCCCCACATTTAAATAAGGATTTTGTCATCTTTAAGATTGAAAATCTATATATTGTAGTCATTATTATATAGTATGTAAACTATATATTATAGTTTACTTATGCATATTATGTGGCTGAGACTCCTTCTTATCGCCTTTGCTCCAATTATACTAGTTGTTTCATAATGTTTCTAGTTGAAAGGTATCTTAGGGTTTTACTGCTGTGAAGAGACACTGTGACAAAGGCAACTTTTATAAAACCAACATTTTGTTGGGAATGGCTTACAGGTTCAGAGATTCAGTTCAGTATCATTAAGGTGGGAGCATGGCAGCATCCAGGCAGAAATGGTGCAGGCAGAGCTGAAAGTTCTATGTCTTCATCGGAAGACTGTTATGAGGACCCTTCCAGGTAGCTAGGGTGAGGGTATTAAAGCCCATAACCACAGGGACACACCTACTCCAACAAGGCCACATCTCCTAATAGTTCCACTCCCTGGGCCAAGTGTATACAAACCATCACATTCCACTCATTTGCCCCCATAGGCCTGTTCAAACACATGAGTCTATGGAGGCCATACCTAAACATAGCATAATGCTACATTTTTGTATTTAGTCCAACTTCAAAAGTCCCCATAGTCTATAGCAGTCTCAACAATGTTAAAGGTCCAAAGTTCAAGAACTCTTCTGAGATTCATCCAATCACTTAACTGTAATCCCCAAAGCATAACAGGAAAGTAGCTGGGCAAACTGCAAACTCTGCATCTAAGTGATCTTCAGACCTCAAACTCCTTTTTCATCTTTGTTGACTGCAACAAACTTCTTTCTCTTGTGCCGGTTCCACTTCATGTTAGCAGCTTTCCTCAGCAGATAGCCCACAACTCTGGCATCTTGAACATCTTTGGGTCTCCAATGCAGCTTCAACACTACAGCTTCTTGTTCCAGTATCTGGGATCCACATATGATCTTCTGGAGTCCTCCAAAGGGCTTGTGTCACATTTCCAGCTCTGCGCTCTGTAGCATTCTATAGTCTGGTTGACTCTACTCCACTCATCCTGTTACACTGGCATCTTCAATACACTGGGGTCCTTCTGCTGCAACCAATAGGCTCTTTTCATGGTGCCAAGCCTCATCTTCTTTGCATGACCCCTTCAGTCCTGGGCCATCAACTGCAAGTGAGGCTATATCTTTACTAATGTCCTTCCCTGGACTCTCAAAGTACCAAGCTTCAGCTTCTCTCCATGACCCCTTCATACCTTCAAAACCAGTACCGCCTGGGTGATTCTTAACACATTACCAAGTCCAGTTGCAACATGAGATACAACCTTGGCTGCTTCTGGAACACAGCTTCATTTTTCTCTTAAAACACTCCCCAAAATATTGGTTTTCTCTTAAAACAATTCCGTTAATGATGCTGGTCACTTCTTCACCACCTATTTCTTAGCTTCAGCTAATCAGCATCAATTATCCCAGTAGTCCCTTCTATTTCTGTTTTGAAAGCCATAGCCACATGGCCAAACCTGCCAAGTTCTGCTGCTTGCAGGAGCTAGAACATGTCCCACCCCCTTGTTCTATTATATTGTATCATGTAATATATTATCATATAATAGATTTTCCAACTCCCTTATTGACTAAGCTTGGCTGTCCTGGAACTTGCTCTGTAGATTGAGCCTGAATTCACAGATCTCCATGGCTCTGTCTCCTCTTCATGCCGGAATTAAAAGCATGTACCACCATACTTGGATTTAAGCTTTTCTTCACCTAGAACCTGCTCTGTTCAAGGCTGTCCTCGAACTCAGAGATATGTTTGCCTTTGCCTCCTGGGATTAAAGGTTTGTTCTGCTAAGGCTAGACCTAAACTTTTCTGGGTGGGATCTTGCCACAAGGTCACCACTCCCTTAATTCAATTTAATATTCTTTTTTAAAAAAAAATTGTCAAAGGATTTTTTTGGTATACCCTTTTTTTTCTTTTTTCTTTTTTTTATTCGTTATATTTTTTATTTACATTTCAAATGATTTCCCCTTTTCTGGCCCCCACTCCCCAAAAGTCCCATAAGCTCTCTTCCCTCCCCCTCTTCTCCCATCCACCGCTTCCCACTTCCCTTTTCTGGTTTTGCCCTATACTGCTACACTGAGTCTTTCCAGAACCAGGCCACTCCTCCGTTCTTCTTGTACATAATTTGATGTGTGGATTATGTTTTGGGTATTCCAATTTTCTAGGCTAATATCCACTTATTAGTGAGTGCATGCCATGATTGATCTTTTGAGACTGGGTTACCTTACTTAGTATGATGTTCTCCAACTCCATCCATTTGTCTAAGAATTTCATAAATTCATTGTTTCTAATGGCTGAACAGTATTCCATTGTGTATATATTTTTCCGTTGAGGGATACCTGGGTTCTTTCCAGGTTCTGGCTATTACAAATAGGGCTGCTATGAACATAGTGGAGCATGTATCCTTATTACATGCTGGAGAATCCTCTGGGTATATGCCCAGGAGTGGTATAGCAGGATCCTCTGGAAGTGATGTGCCCAGTTTTCTGAAGAACTGCCAGACTGATTTCCAGAGTGGTTGTACCGATTTGCAATCCTACCAGTAGTGGAGGAGTGTTCCTTTTTCTCCACATCCTTGCCAACACCTGCTGTCTCTTGAATTTTTAATCTTAGCCATTCTGACTGGTGTAAGGTGAAATCTCAGGGTTGTTTTGATTTGCATTTCCCTAATGATTAATGAAGTTGAGCATTTTTTTAAGATGCTTCTCAGCCATTTGAAATTCTTCAGGTGAAAATTATTTGTTTAGCTCTGTACCCCATTTTTTACTTGGGTTATTTGGATTTCTGGGGTCTAACCTCTTGAGTTCTTTGTATATATTGGATATTAGCCCTCTATCTGATGTAGGGTTGGTGAAGATCTTTTTCCAATTTGTTGGTTGCCAATTTGTCCTTTTGATGGTGTCCTTTGCCTTACAGAAACTCTTGAACACAGGATTCAGCTCCATTTCTCTTCCTGGAGCCCCTTAAATGCTCAAACCATATATTTTATATATATTTTTTTATTTTTTTTCCTTTTCAGCTTTCTATACTTGTTTAAAATGCTCTTCATAATACTTAACCAGAGAATGAAATCTATGATGGGCATTTTGAGACTTTCTTTGTTAATGCAATTAATCTGAGTCTCTTCACTTTAGTCTCAGGCAGACTCTTCAGGAAAGGGCAAAAAGCAGTTATGTTCTTCACCAAAATACTGCAAAAGGAGTCTCTAGGCCACATACTGAAGTTCTTCTCCACTGAAACCTCTTGGGCCATGTTTGCACAGTTCAAATCACTCACAGCAACAAAGTCTTCCATATTCCTACTAAGATGGGTCATTAAACTTCACTTAAAATATCCTATGGCTTTCCAAAACCAAAGTCCCCAAATCCACATTTTCCAAACAAATCATGGTCAAGCCTATCACAGCAATACCCCAGTCTCTGGTACCAACTTCTTTCTTAGTTAGGGTTTTACTACCGTGAAGAGACACCATGACAAAGGAAACTCTTATAAAACTAACATTTAAATGGGACTGGCTTACTGGTTTAGAGATTCAGTCCAGTATTATTAAGGTGGGAACATGACAGTATTTAGGCAGGCTTGGTGCAAGCAGAGTTGAGAGTTCTGTGTCTTCAGTTGAGGGCTGCTATGAGGAGACTCCCTTCCAGGCATCTAGGATGAGGGTATTAAAATCCACACCCACAGTGACATACCTATTCCAACAAGGTTATACCTCATAATAGTGTCACTCACTGGGCCAAGAATATACAAACTATCACAAATGGTAAGGTATTGATGTAGTTAGTATCTATTCAAATACAATTCAATTTTGTGTGTGCATATTGAACAGTTGCAACTTAGATATTTGGCAGATAATCTTGTAAATTCCAGCATGTTGCTGAGACATGCAACAAGTTCTAGCATATTTTTAGAAATTTTACCACACTAAATATTGATAATGAGTTATCTGTTTTCTTACATTTAATTTACCAAGTGGTTAAAAACTCTCATCTCTTAATGAAAAGCAAACAAATATAAGTGGGAATACACTCTACTGGAATGTGGTTTAAAAACCATTTATCTATGACCTTTTACCATGGTGTTAATTTAAAAATGATAGGTGAACAATTGGAAATACATAGAGCCTAAATGTTCAGGAAATAAACCATTATTTATTTCTCAAGAAGAAAAGTTGATACTCAAGATATTTTCCTAGTATTTGAAACAGTAAATATTAGAGCTAGGTTAAACAATGTGCTAGGTACAGTGACACAAACTTATTCTATTCATCATTCCATTTTGCCTTCACAAAGACATGTGAGGTTCTATTCACTGTCTTCCTTGTACGTAATTTAGGATTCAGTTGCTTGAATTTGGAGAACCTATGTATGATACAGAGCTGTGTCTCTCTGACTAGAAGTCCTGAGTTCTTAACTTCAGTATTATAATTGATCTTCTTAGAGATTAAGAAAACCAATGTAAAAACAATGACCTAGTTGCTAGTTTCATAAATTAGAGCATACAAAATTAATACAAGCTTCCAAGCATTTTTATTAGATATTTTCTTTATTTACATTTCAAATGTTATCCCCTTTCCTGGTTTCCTCTCCAAAAACTCCCTATCCCATCCCTCCTCTGGCTGCTCACCAACTCACTCACTCCCACTTCCCTGTCCTGGCAGTCCCCTACACTGGGTCATCAAGCATGCTCAGGACCAAGGGCCTCTCTTCCATTTGGTGTTCAACAAGGCCATCCTCTGTTTCATATGCAGCTAGATACATGGGTCCCTCCATGTATACTCTTTGGTTGGTGGTTTAGTCCTTGGGAGTTTTGGGGCATCTGGTTGGTTCATATTGTTCCTCCTATGGGGCTGCAAAACCCTTCAGCTCCTTGGGTCCTTTCTCTAGCTCCTCCATTGGGGACCCTGTGCTCAGTTCAATGGTTGCCTGAGAGTGTCCCCTTTTTTAAAGGGATCATTTAATTGGTTAAAAAATACTTATAATGTATTATTCTTCTGTGTGGATCTCTTTCATATAGACATAGCATTAAAAAGTGCTATGTTTTACTTAGTAAGTATAACAATATACAGTAAAACTCAGTAAACAGAATCATCGTATGCAGTTATAATTAAGGTTTCTATAAAGTTAATTGAAACTTATAACTTGTTATATATGGTAGCAGATGACCGGACTCCTGAGATTTTTCGTTTTATGAATATATTGTTATCTCTTACCTTTATCACTAGATAATGATTAACACTGAGGCCCACAATTGGTCAAGGTACAGAGAATAAGAAATCACAGCATGTTCCACACTAAATGAATCATCTGTATTACATTTCATCCTCCAAGACTCAGGGATGAATGCAGAAGTGGGGACAGAAAGAGTATAAGAGCCAGAAGCAGCAGATGATTACATGGAAACTGAGTCTTTGTTGGGCAAACAAGACAGCTGCACGTATGAACTCAACAGCAGTTGCAAAAGCACACAAGACCACTAAAAGCTCCAGCCAGACTAAATCCCAGTATTGAAGGGAAAGTGGACATGAAATCCCATTCCTAATTGATCAGCTATTGGCAAATGATACCTGCTGAAACTTAAATTTCTTTAAGAGCATAGCCCTGGCTAAGTTGACCATGCTCTATTGGAAGGCCACATATCCAGGAATATTCGACAGTATCAATTGTATTTTATGGCCATTAACAATGAAAAGGAGAGAAAGTTGGATGAATAGGGAAGGGGATGGATCTGGGAGGAGTTGGGGTGAATATGATGCCTTATATTTAAATAAATTTTAAGTTAGCATACAAAGTAATAGATATTGTCTTTTTTGGCTGAATATATTTTCTTTTTTTATTGAATATATTCTTTTTCTACATTTCAATGTTATTCCCCTTTCCTGTTTCCTCCTTCCCAGAAAACCCCTACCCCATTCCCCCACCCAACCCACTCCCACCTCCCCTCCCTTGATTTCCCTATCCTGGGGCATCTATCAAGCTTCCATAGAACCAATGACCTGTTCTTGCATTGATGACTGACAAGGCACTCCTCTGCTACAAATGCAGCTGGAGCCATGTGTATCCCTTGGTTGATGGCTTAGTCCCTGAGAGCTCTGGGGGTCTGGTTGGTTGATATTGTTGTTCCTCCTATGGGGTTGCAAACCCTTTCAGCTACCCCAGTCCTTTCTCCAACTCCTCTATTGGGATCCCAGCTTTCAGTACAATGGTTGGCTGCCAGCTTCCAACTCTGTATTTGTAAGGCTCTGGCAGGGGCTCTCAGCAGCCAGGTATATCAGGCTCCATTCAGCAAGCATTTCTTGGCATCCACAATAATGTCAGGGTTTGGTGACTGTTTATAGGATGAATCCTCAGGTGGGACAGTCTCTGGGTGGCCTTTCCTTAAGTCTCTGTTCTACACTTTATCTCTATAATTGCTCCTTGAGTATTTTCTTCCCATTCTCAGAAAAACTGAAGCACCCACACTTTGGTCTTTTTTCTTCTTGAGCTTCATGTGGTCTGTGAATTGTATTTTGTTTATTCTGAGCTTTTGGGCTAATATCCACTTATCAATGAATGCATACCGTGTGTTCTTTTGTGATTGGGTTACCTCACTCAGGATGATATTTTCTAGTTCTATCCATTTGCCTAAGAATTTCATAAATGTATTGTTTTTAATAGCTGAGTAGTACTCCATTGTGTAAAAATACATACGTTTGCCTGTTTGTGTATATCATAGATCTTTACTCTAATTTATCTTTCTTCATTACACTTTATATTCCTTGATTTTATTGCTCTGTTTTTTCTCCTTAAATAGCTTCACTTATGTTTTTATGGTATATGAATATATAATTATACTTCTCTTAAAATAATACTTTGTGATTCGTTAAAAATTTAATACATTTTGATCACACTCACTTGCCTTCTGCTTCCTCCTTCTATGCATCCTACACACCCTCATCTTCCTATAAATACAACTTTGAATTTTCTTTTTTCTTTTTATTTAGTCTAATGTATGCTGACCTATACCTTTAGGGGGTGGGGCCAGCCCTGGAATGTGTGGTTGACCAACAAGGGGACACATATAATGAGTTTTTTAAAAAATCAATTATTAAATTGAAGTAGTTTTCTATGTTTGTTTTATAATTCAGCAGAAATATAAAACAATTTTCAGTGGGTTAATTTCGAGGGGATTTTTTTTTTTTTTGCAGCTTCTTACTGTGCCAAAGCTACACAGTAAGACACTGTAAAAAAAATACTTAAGAGACTAGGGTCTGGGATCAGTCAAGTAGTTTCTAGATTTTTGAGCATGAGTAAATTACTTATTCTCTCTTTGCCTTTGTTTTCCCCTTGAAAATGGGAAGCATAATGTTGCATTCATGATGTAATCCAGGTAAAGTGTCTGAAACATAGAATTACTTAATGTTTTAGACTCTATTTTCAACCTAGTTTCTGGGAAAAATTATGAGACATTTGAATTCAAATGCAAAGTTGAATAGAATCTTATGACAACGATGTGATCATCTTTTGCTGTCCTGCATTTTCCATTTTCTTTAAACAGGTATTTTTGATTTTCACCATGAATGACAAGAAAGCCCCTAGAAAGATAATTCCAGATGGTTGCTTTTATGTTTTCAGATGTGAAGGAATCAAATAAGAAAGAAAAAAGAAGAAAGAAGAAAGGGAAAGTAGATAAAAGAGATAAAGAAGAAAAGACTGGGCTTAGTCTGGTCCTTTCCTTGTTCGCTTCTGACCCTTTCCTTCAGCCCCGCCTCCTTATAGCAGTAACAGAGAAACTTCTGGAAAAGGTCAGTACTGGCTAGAATTAAGTATTCTGAAATGAGATGCAAATCAAAGTGCACTGTGAATTGAAAATTAGAACAAGTCTCATCTTTTTTGAACCTTAAATATTCACTTTTACTAAATCATGAGGCAAAACAAAGTTATCTTTCCAACAGCAGACACAAAAAATAAAAAACCAAAAAACCAAAAAACAAAAAACAAAAAACAAAAAACAAACCTTGCAAACACTCAGCCTAAGACTAATAATTCAAATGTGGGTGGGGTGGGGGGAATAACTGATTCTGTATTTAGAAGTAATGAAGCAAAACAAAATTTAGCACCTCTATAAAAGTCTAAGTTCCTTAAGGATAATATTTACCTCATTCATTCATTTATTTATTTAATTTTATCTCACAGAAATAGAGGGTAGAGCCAGGAAAGGTGCCTCACAACTTTAATCCCATCACTGAGAAGGCAGATGAAGGTGGATTTATAAGTTCTAAGCTAGCTTGTTCTACATAACTAGTTCAAGGAAGCCCGATTTTGAAAAACAAACCAAACCAAAACCAAAACGAAATCAGGATAGGTTTTTCTCAATTTTTACTTTAAAAACAGACACACTAAGGTTTTTAAATGACATGCATAGTTTTGTTCTTAAGTCTATTTCAAGAAAAATCATAACACAAGTTTCTAGTTATTTTTATTTGGTTATTAAGACTAAAATCATTTATTGTAAGCTAGACATTAAGAGTGCTAGCATTGTGGTACTTATAATAAATAAATTCTTTATTACAAATAAGGCTTATAGTTTTTGCTCATTTTGGTTAATTTAAACAATTGAAGACTTGAAGTAATTTTCTTTCAATAAGGAAAATTCATGTTTTCCAACTAGAAAATAATTCATGTTTTTCCATTTTGTTATAAACATTCACGTTTACACGAGACAAAAACTGCCTTTACTTATTATAAACAGAAGGAATTCCTATATACCCTTTGTAAAATGTTATCTATAAATAAATGCTAGCCTAGGACATAAGGGAACTTAATCAAAATCCCACATTGCTTCAGGGTAGTTATATGTGAAATGAAATTTTTATTGTATTGAATGTTTCACTCTATAAATATTTATTTATTTTCAAAATTGGCAACATATTTGAAAACTTTAATTGGTTTATACTCAAAAGCAGTGGAGACAAAGAAAATTTGCTTTCACAAGACATGGTCTTATTCTGTTCATGTAGGGTAGTTCTTTCAAGTGATGATTAAATTTAATGTTAAGTTAAGCCATCCCAGATATGGTCCTAATAACTTAATTAGGAAAAATTAAGTATTCATCAATCATTTTGGTCACTGTACCTTTTTTCTCTGATTTGTCAGAAACTTTTCCTCCAATGGGAGAGTAAGTAGTATCCATGGACTCGGTCCCTGGGTTCCCATTGCTAATTCCATTCGCATAGATCTGTCCAACTGGTTGCAACTGCCAGGTCAGGCCAAACAAATGTACTGCTGTAAGAAAACAAGCGTATATTAACTCCTTCTGACTGCTAAACCAGCTCTCCTCTTGCACCTGAAAATGTCATAGTCATTTAATTAAGGTCTTTAGGAGGTCTTTTAATTAAGCCAATGAACTATGAGTTTTATATCTATATTTACAGAGTTTTAGAAATTGGAGGATTAGTTAACCAATTACAGTGGGATTGCTCTCAGCTCCTTAGGGCTGTGCTCATGTCTCTTTCCATTTTCCCTACTCATGTAACTCTAGTTTACATACAGAAGTCACTACATCATGATGTGGATAGGAGCAAGCCCACTCAGTCAACAGGGAGGGAGGGAGTGATTAAAAAAAGACAAACAATTCTATAAGTATGACTCCAGCAAGTGCTGAAGCAAGTTTAATTTTTCCCAGTCTGCTTTAATATCATTCTAGGTGCATACAAAGAATAGGGTTAGCTCTAGGTCAAGGAACAAATAAAGCATAAACAAAATAGTTAAGGAATAAACAAGGCAAAAACAAAAAAACAAAACAAAATCCCATGGTCATTGCACCAAGGGATTTATCAAGATGATCAAGATACAGGGAATGTATTCCTCAGCCTTATTCATCTTGAGCCTTGTCCTAGCCCAATGTAAATATTCTTGCCAATATCCTTGAACTGGCATCAGGAGCTCTCCACATGGATAGAAAAAAAAGTATCAACAGGGGAGAACTTCCATATGACTCTGATAATCCAATTTGACAAATATTTACTGTCTGCCTAGTAAACATAGGAGCTTTATAACTGCCACAGGTATTAAAATATAGTTCTCTTTTAGGGTAGGGTTTGGTAGTATTACAAATATAAGATAGTCATAAAACTATGTAGAAGAATTGACATAATGTAGCTTTAATTTTCTATCAGAAGACTAAGAAATACTTTGTATAATCATTATGCCTGAAGATGATCACACATTATGCCAGGTAATGTGACATTATTAATAAAAGCAAAACCAAACATAGGCATAACAAAACTTTATATTTTTGACTTGTTATTTGTTTCAAAGATTTAGTTTCTATTGTTCATAACAGTATCTGATAATAATATTCCAAAGTTATAATCCACATAATTGGTATGTGATTACCTGGTGATATATTAATAATGCAAAATTATATAGTTATTAAAATCATATTAAAGATGTCAAACAATTACCTGGGAAATATTCATGAAGCATCAAATGAAATTACCACACTTCCCAAAATTATAAATTGTATAATCTGAGTTATGTGAATGTGTGTGACTGTGATGCATGTATTCATACTTAGAGAAAGAATGTGTTGGAAGCAACATGTTAATGGTTTGGGAGCTTATGGATGATTTTAATTATCCTCTTAATGATTTCTACATTTTCTATTTTAAAATAAGTGGATTAAAAATAAGTTAAATTTGGCTAGGTTGATGAAGAGTGACTTTATAGAGGAATTACTATTAGAGATAGACATTTATATTTATGTTGTGCTTTGAAGCATGACAGAGATTGGCAAGGATGAGGGGAATGATGAACAAAGTATTGCTTTGTAATACACAGAATGGGTTTGAAGCAAAGAAAATTGTTTGGGCTCATTGGAGCTTAGCTATTGTAGATAATGGTGGTGAAGCCTGAATGGTAGCTTTGAGGATATATTTTAGAAAACTGTAGGTGCCACACTTAGATATTTGCATTTAATTTATTAAGAAACAGAAAAATAATTATTTTCTACAAAGATTATATGGTCAGTTTTCTTTAGGGAATTAAATTTGATAGCAAATGGCATTATTGGATGTTTTAAGGCAAGTGAATAATATCAAAATATGTTATTTAATATAGTATTAAAGATAAATATTATAACAGTGTAAAATGAGTAGGAAATGCAAAATATGTATCAAGAACACAAATTAGAGTGGATTTTCATAATGTAGATGAGAAATAGTTTCTCAATTAAGGTGGTATCATAAGAGTTGCAATTATTTACAGCAAGAAGTCAATAGAGGTTCCTTAACAAGAACTTGTAAATTTAGTAACAACAGTTTTACTTAAGGCTCAGGGAACATCATGGAAGAGTAAACAAAAAGATTATAAGGGCCAGAGGATCTGGGAGTTTGTTGTGATATTGTGTCTCCTAGAAATATCAAACATGTACTAAGAGATCTATTTGTCCATTGAATTAATAGAAAATTATTTTTAAATGGTTATGATTTACAGCCACAATAACTGAAAGAATGGTGGATCCACTAAAATATTTAGGGGATTCCTCACTTAGCTTACAAGTAATTGTAGCTGCATCTGTATTTTATTGATGACTAGTTGAAAAGATGGTTTGAGGCAGGATGAAAGGAATGAAATAATTCATCCCGAAAGAAACAGGGTTCCAGGGACTGATGCAGCATCAAAATAATAATGCTTAGTACAAGAGGTTTGAAGTTAGGAAAGAATATTATATCTAAAATCAAATTGTAAAAACATGTATGCACAGAGTCAACAGTTGAAGTTATGAGGCCACTGGAGAGAATGTTAGAATAGTGCCCAAGGCAGAAATTGGATATGGCCTCTTTTCTGTTTTCTCAAACTCTACCAAAAGGCAAAAAAAGAAAAAAAACGAGTAAATCTGTCTTTAACTTTTAATTTTCCAAAAATTATTTTTAAATGATGGATATTTTAAATGAAATACTTTAATTTCCTTTGTAGCCTACCACCCACCAGAGGTAGTGAAAAAGATAGGATGTGGGGGAAGTGAGCATGTTTAGAAAGGTTCATTGGAGCAATTCCTATCTCTGTTATCTGTAAATCAGCAGTTCAGTTCACAGGTTAGCAGTGGTAGCTTGATATACTCCCAAGCACTTCAAGGATATATTAGCAGTTCAGTTCTGTAGAGTCAGGATAGCAAACATGAATCAGCAGTGGTGGGACTAGGTAGCAGAGGCAGCCAGGCTTCAGCCTTGGCTGGAGTCAGCAGGAGAGACCAGGAAGAACACCAGGAGTTCTCAGCTGTGACTTTCTCAGGGAAGTGAAGATCAGAGTAGACAAGAGACCCACAAGGCTTTCACAGCTATCTGTACCAGCAAGCCAAGCTCTGTCTCAATCATTCCATGGAGTCCTAGGCATACCCGATGTACTGGCTGGTTTTGTGTGTCAACTTGACACAGACTGGAGTTATCACAGAGAAAGTAGTTTCAGCTGGGGAAGTGCCTCCATGAGATCCAGCTGTGGGGCATTTTCTCAATTAGTAATCAAGGGGGAGGGCCCCTTGTGGGTGGTACCATCTCTGGGCTGGTATTCTTGGGTTCTATAAGAGAGCAGGCTGAGCAAGCCAGTAAGAAACATCCCTCCATGGCCTCTGCATCAGCTCCTGCTTCCTGACCTGCTTGAGTTCCAGTCCAGACTTCCTTTAGTGATGAACAGCAATGTGGAAGTGTAAGCTCAATAAACCCTTTCCTCCCCAACTTGCTTCTTGGTCATGATGTTTGTGCAGGAATAGAAACCCTGACTAAGACAAATTGGTACCAGCGTAGTGGGGTATTTCTGTGACCACCTGACCATGTTTTGGGGAGGACTGTGGAAGTACTTTGGAACTTTGAACTAGAAAAGCCATTAGAATATTAAGAGCTTGATGGAAAGTTCTGTAGGAGCTTGGAAGACAATGTTAAGAATAGTGCATATATACCACATTTTTTGCATCCACTCTTCTGTTGAGGGATACCTGGGTTCTTTCCAACTTCTGGCAATTATAAATAGGGCTGCTATGGTATGCACTCACTAATAAGTGGATATTAACCTAGAAAACTGGAATACCCAAAACATAATCCACACATCAAATGAGGTACAAGAAGAATGGAGGAGTGGCCCCTTGTTCTGGAAAGACTCAGTGAAGCAGTATAGAGCAAAATCATAACAGGGAAGTGGGAAGGGTTGGGTGGGAAAACAGGGGGAGGGAAGGGGACTGATGGGACTTTCGGGGAGTGGGGGTCCAGAAAAGGGGAAATCATTTGAAATGTAAATAAATATATCAATAAATTAAAAAAAAAGAATAGTGCAAAATTTGGAGGCCTGGCTTGTGAAATTTCAGAGGGAAGATTAAAGACTCTTACAGTGGCCATGTTTTGATTGTGAAGATTCTGTGGTTTTGGTTAGCTGGGGCTGAAGAATCATCTGTGAGTAACAAGATACCAGAAACACTAAAGCAAACCTTTGTGTTACTGGGACTATTGATGCTGGTTAGCTGGAGCTAAGAAATTAGCGGCGATTAAGAAGAGACCAGCATCACTGAGATGAAATCTTGGAAGTGTTTTCTGAGAGCACAGAGAGTGTGTTCCCGAGACAGCCACAGTTGTATTTTGTGCTGTGGCTGGACTTGGTACTGTGTAAGAAGATGGTACTGGTTTTGAAGGCATGAAGGGGTCATGAAGAGCAGCTGAGGCTCTTGGCACAGTGAGAGGCCACGGAAGGCCATTGGTGAAGGTGCAGCCTCAGTTGCAATTGATGGCCCAGGACTTGAAGGGGTCATGCATAGGAGCAGAGGCTTGTCACCATGAAGAGAGCCTATGAGAGGCTATTGGTGAGGCCTAATTACAGTGGAAGATAGCAGCGTTTTGGAGATGCCAGTACCATGCGATGCCCACCAATAACAGCAGCAGCAGTGGAGTACAGGCAGCTGGAGCCTAGAAGACAAGCTGTGTGCTACAAAGGGCAGAGCTGGAGAAGTGGCCCACGCCCCTGGAGGAGCCCAGAAGATTGTGAGTTGGATCCCAGACATTGAACCATTGGAGTTTGAGTTTTGCTTTTGGTTGTGACTATGCCATGATGTTTCCCTCTTGAAGGAAGAAAGTATTTTAGTGGAGTCCACAATTGAGAGACTTTGAATTTTTAAAAAGACTTTGAATTTTAAAGATATTGGACATTTTAAGGTGATTAAACTTTTAATATGTAAAGACTGTGGGACATTAAAAGTAATTTAGATCTTGGGGATAAATAAGAAATATGGGTTGAAGCTTAATAGTGATGTGTTTGTATGTCAAGTTGACAAGGGGTCAATTGTACTGGCTGGTTTTGTGTGTCAACTTGACACAGGTTGGAGTTATCACAGAGAAAGGAGTTTCAGTTGGGGAAGTGCCTCCATGAGATCCAGCTGTGGGGCATTTTCTCAATTAGTGATCAAGGAGGGAGGGCCCCTTGTGGGTGGTACCACCTTTGGGCTGGTGTTCTTGGGTTCTATAAGAGAACAGGCTGAGCAAGCCAGGGGAAGCAAGCCAGTAAGAAACATCCCTCCATGGCCTCTGTATCAGCTCCTGCTTCCTGACCTGCTTGAGTTCCAGTCCTGACTTCCTTTAGTGATGAACAGCAACGCAGAAGTTTAAGCTCAGTAAACCCTTTCCTCCCCAACTTGCTTCTTGGTCATGATGTTCATGCAGGAATAGAAACCCTGACTAAGACACACTACAAATACCATGTGTCCTCCATGTGCCTTGCTTTAGCATGGTTCTTACCTCAGCATATGCATTCAATCAGCTTGAGCCCTCAGAAGCAGCAAGAAACTGCAGTACACCACCAGAAGTTTTTTGGAGTGTTTCTATGCAGCTCAACTACACAATGTAAGGTAAATGAATACATGCATGCTGTTAGCAAGGAATCATTCTTCACATCCTTCCACATGCTTGCCTTAGCAGAACATCCTCTCTCCTGTGTCTGCTTCAGCAAAACATTCCTTCACATGTCTGCCCAAGCCTTTCACACCTGCGTCCATGTTCATGTATTTTCCCTAGCAAAACACCATCCAACTGATTTTTCAAAGAAACCTTACATTTCTACTTCACCATGTCATGTTTTTCTTTGTATTATTAGGGAAACTGGAGAAATTTAATTTGTAGTTCTATCACTCATATATATCATGTGAGTGGGTGACTAAAACCAAGACACTAGATTCCATTTAAATGGACAGTAGAGTCCGTTTAAAAATCATTTACCTACTTTTAGTTAGAGCGAAAGAGATTTCTATCATATAATTTCTAAGTTATGCTTAAAACTTTAAAGCATTTAATTTGTTTTTTTCCCTTTTCTTTGGATCAAAGCCAGAGCTGCTTGATAATTTTTTTTCAATTACTCGAGACAATTGGCACTAGAGGATAATGGTTTTGAGGAATATATGTCCTATTGATTATATTATTTGCCATTGCTGAGGTTTCTTGGCCAAAGGACATGAAGTTTGGTTACTATTATTGTCTCAATTCAGGTATTTAGATGTTTATCACTATGTTAGAAAGTTTGCTATATTATGGTTTCCCAAATAATTTTTAAATTATTGATATTACAAATCATATTGAAATGCATTTCATTTCCTTGGTTCAATTATTTTTGTGAAATTAGATTGACCATTTATAACAGAAGGCATAATGAGTGCCATTTTGAAGACCAAGAGAGCTATTTCATAAACTTTATTTAAGTTCAAACAGTTTCCTGAGGGCATGAGAAAATGAGAAAAAATATGTGTGGAGAAACTGTCATTTAAAAATATGTAAGAGGAGGATTTATCTTTCACTGTCAGAAGAAAGGCTGCTTCAAACCAATCAAGGATGATACAGAGGTAAGGACACATTAGTAGAACATTCTGCAGCACCAATGAAGCTTTATAATTTTTTAAGTATATTATATGTTGCCTAGGGAGCAAACTGTTTAGAATATATATTTGTGTGACTATAAAATGAAAGTTAATTACTTGCTACAGATCAAGGGTACTAAGGCAAGGTGACTGACCTTCTTCTCTTTCAAATTGAATTTCCATATGGTGAGTTTTGAAAAGAATACAAACAGTGAATTTATGTGCAGAAAGACTGTGGCCACTAAAAGAACTCTGGAATTTTATTAGAAACAATTATAGTTTGCCCATACAAAGGCAATCAATGAAAGTATGTTAATTTGTGATATATGTCAATGTACCTCGAGAATGATTTGGCAGTAGTTTACATGTAGGGTTTATCTTTTGATTTGGCAAATATTTTCAAAATATGTGCCCAGCACACTGGGAAATATTAGAGATGCAGGCATAAAATAGAGGAAACTAGAAATTATTATATTATGTAACCTACACTAAGAAATAGAAAGATTGCATTTTTGCATATATGGATTGATTCCAGGCCTTAGTGTATGTTTGCACATGGGCATACACACACACACACACACACATGCACACACACCTAATATGGATATTAGACATAAGCAATCCATGCAGCCAAATTAACGTGTATTGGCTGACATCTTTAGAAAGAAGATAAATCAAATCCTTTTGACTGTCTTAAACCCAAGTATTGTCATCTGAATTAACTATATTGAACTAAGACAATGACTAGACATCAATTTTAAGTTATAGGCATATGACAATTGAATATTTTGTGCAAGAACGTTCTTAATTTTAGTGTTCAGAGTTGTCCAGAAAATGGTCATGGATTAAGATATACCAAGAAAATATGTGGTATAATACACATTATAAAGTAGAATTTTTATGGAAAAAAGAAGCACAAATGAGATATTTTTAGGCAATTATAAGTTCTAAGAGGAAAAATATAGGTATAGGTATAGTTAATATTGTCAATATTACAAGATCTAGAATCGTCTCTGTTAATGACTCTGAGGAATTACCTTCTAAAATTAGCCTCTAGGTATACTTGAAGGGATTATCTAGATTAAGTTAATTGAGACAAGAAGACCTAATTTAACTGTGCCTGATAACATTATAAGTGCTGGAGTCCTGCTCTGAATTTGAAAAAAGAATGAAAGGTGAGAACCTAATCATCTTGCTTTGCTTCCATACTGCATATCCAAGGTGAGTGGTGACTTCCCACTTCTCTTACTATACTTTCTCTTTTATGATGGAATATATCATCTAACAGAGCCAACATTTTCTGTCAGATGTTGTTTTTGCCAGTTGGATTTATCATAGCAACAGGGAAAGCAACTAATACAGGGCAGTCAGGAAGGGCCTCTCAGAGGAGGTTACATTTGATAATAAAAATGGGATATGCAATGGCATCATTACTATATAGAGCAGAGTTTCTCAACCTGTGTGTCATGACCCCTTTGGGATATTTACATCCTGATTCATTATTACAGTTGCAAAATGACAGTTTTGAAGTATCAACAAAATGATTTTTATGATTGGGGGTTACCACAGCATGAGGAATTGCATTAAAGGATCACAGCATTAAGAAAGTTGAGAACCACTATCTATAGCAAACCCTTTCAGATGGAGTACAGATACAAAAGTCTCTGAAGGATTACACAGAATCTGTGACAATCATTAAATAGCTCATTGTGAGGCCAGTCAGGACGAGTGGTAGAAAAAGTCATGCCCACTATGACTAGTCCCATAATGCTGTCATCTCAGTGGTCTAACCCACTTCTCAGCTTGTCATAAACAAAGAAGAAGTGAACAGAAACTGATAAAATTAAATTTTTACAAGTAGTGCTATAAATGAGTTAAAGTAGATATAATACTTGATTCAAAGCAAGATTAATTGTTGCTCTTAATGAAGTATACACAAATGTACATACTCAGTGAGGAGGCAGACTCTATCCAACTCTCTGTGGGTTACTATTTACTTTGTATTTTACTGAAATCCACTGACTAGACAGAATGTGTGTGCCAATTCAGATCATTCTAGAGTAATGTCTTTTCAGAAGATTAAGAATGACAGTTCCTAATGGTCCTTTAACAAATGTTCTCTGCTGCTCATCACTATACAATTTGTAATTATTAGAGCTATTTGATCCAATTGTAAAGAGCTATGCCCTGAAATCACAAGCCCATTACAAAGTTAAGTTTACAATTGGAATATCATGCTATTTCCTGTTGCCAAACACAGTCCACAAACAAACACAGGCCTAATCTCTTCAGATTATATGTCATATATCTAAGTTGAAAACATTCCTGAGATTTTGAGTCTCAAGGAGGCTGACTCCATATGCAGAAATCCCTCTTGTATATTTCTATATAATGTATCAAGTTACTACATATATACATTTGCAATGCCGGGTAGGAAGTTGGACTTTGTTTCCCTTAAATGAGCCTGTTGGTATCTAGTAATATAACTAACAATTACAAAGAATGAATTCATGAAATTCTTAGGCAAATGGTTGGAACTGGAAAATATCATCCTAAATGAGGTAACCCAATCACAAAAGAATACACGTGGAATGCAATCACTGATAAGTGGATATTAGCCCAGAAGCTCTGAATACCCAAGACACAACTCATATATCAAATGATTCCTAAGAAGAAGGAAGGAGAAGGTCCTGGTCCTGGAAAGGCTTGATGCAGCAAGGTAGGGGAGTACCAAGACAGAGAAGTGGGAGGGGGTTGATTGGGGAATGGGCAGAGGGAAGAGGGCTTATGGGACTTATAGAGAGGGGGGGAACCAGGAAAGGGGAAATCATTTGGAATGCAAACAAAGGATATAGAAAATAAAATAAAAAATAAACACTCATTTAGTTACAATATTCAAACTACAGAAATGTTTTAGAAATAAATGTGAGAAATGCAAGCTAGATATATTAGGTCTGTGTTTGCCAATAGGATAGCCACTTGATGCATGCCTTTACTAAGCACATAAAATTTGCCTAGTCTTGATCAAAGGCAATGTGAAAGATGGAACATCTAACATCACATAAGTAATTGTATATTAATTACATATTAAAAGACTATTTTTGATGAAATTTTATTGAAATTTATTTTACATATTTATTTTGTGTTTTAAATAAGGACACTATAGAATCTTAAATCACAAATGTAGTTCACATTATATTTCTATTGAACAGTGATAACTTCTATTACCTAGAATAGTTCATAAAGATAAGTTTTCATTAGAACTATAGCACTGAGTATTTTGAAAATATCTGCCAACATATTTCCCTCAATGGGTAAGAATCTTGTTATCATTTTTCTGTCCCTGGTTCTAAACTCAGCACTCAGTTGTTACCCTGTATTCCATTATCCACTACTTCTGAAATACAATAATGACTGGGATGGCAATATATTGCCAAGAGTGAAGGAGTGGAGTAAAGGTTATAAGGGTCACCAGGCACAACATGGAAACCTGTATTTCCTCGAATCTCAAGGCTCAGTCAGAGTCAGAGGTCAGTGTGGCTGAGAATGAAAAAATATCTTCTGAACATGGCAGGACTGATGCACTCTGGAGCCTGTGGTACCTCTGCTTGTCCACAAGTTCATAAGATCAAGCCAGACAATATTCTACTATAAAACAAGGATCAGCTTACAAGTTCACATAGATAGATGATAGAAAGATAGATAGATAGATAGATAGATAGAGATAGATAGACAGATAGATGATATAGATATATCAAGCTCAGCCTCTCCCCTTCTTTTTTAAAGATTTATTTTATTTATTTTATATATGTGAGTACACTTGCTGACTTTAGACACACCAGAAGAGGGTATTGGATCCTATTACAGATAGTTTTGAGATGCCATGTGGGAATTGAAGTCAACACCTCTAGGAAGAGCAGTCAATGTTCCTAACCACTGAACCATCTTTCTAGCCCTATACTCAGTCTCTTGAAGTTTTACTTCCATGTATATTCTTTCAGTGCTAACTGGTTAGTATTGAATAACCTATTAGGGGGATTCATACTTGGGGAAGGCTAGTTCTCTAACTCTCAGAATTTCTTAGTTGCCTGTAGTTCTTTATCTAGGGTTGAGGCTTCTGAAACTTTTCCTTATTGATGTTTGTATATCTGTTATTATTGTCTGTTTCTATTGTCTTGTTTAGGCAAGCCATATTATTGAAGTATCATAGGTGAAGCTTCCCTGTTAATTCCAGGAAAGAAAATCTTGTGACAGATCTCCTACTCTACTGGTGCTTACTATCTTTCTACCCACTTTTCTGTGAAGTTCTCTGAGTCTTAGGTGTAGGACCTGTGTTAAGGTATATTAGCCAGGGCTAGGGACTCCACAATAAATTGTTATCTGCAGTTTAAATAATTGTAGTTTCCTGTGATGATTTTTTTTGGTTGCAAAGAGATGTTTCTCTGCCAAGGGTTTAGAGTTGCACTTAACTGTGGGTAAAAGGATAAGCATTTAGAAGCACTTTAAAATTCTGCTGTTTTTGTATATTGGTGGTAGTAGGTTCTCTTTTAAGATCCATGACCTTACTAGCCCCAGGAAGTTGGCTAAGGTTCCAGTACCAGGCATGGTTTTTCCCATGTTGAGCAGGCTGTAAGCTAATACACGAGTGTCATTTCTGTATCCTTAGGAATATATTGCTATATAGGTCATTGTTTTGGTTCATAGGTTTGTTCTCTCCCTTGCAATCTTGTTTGTTACCTTCTGGTAATATGAAATCTAGTACTCAGGGGAGTATCATTCAGGTCAGATCCTGTGTCTGAAACATATGATATCTTCAGCATCAGGGACATACATTTAGCCTCTGGGAGGCACCACACACAAGAGCATAGCTTATATTGTTTTGGGAATCTGTTGGACTCCCTTATCCATTAACTCAATATATTGCCTGGTTTTGTGTGTCAACTTGACATAAGCTCGAGTTACCACTGAGAAAAGGAGCTTCAGGTGAGGAAATGCCTCCATGAGATCCAGCTGTGGGGCATTTTCTCAATTAGTGATCAAGGGGGAGGGCCCCTTGTGGGTGGTACCATCCCTGGGCTGGTAGTCTTGGGTTCTATAAGAGAGCAGGCTGAGTAAGCCAGGGCAAGCAAGCCAGTAAGAAACATCCCTCCATGGCCTCTGCATCAGCTCTTGGTTCCTGACCTGCTTGAGTTCCAGTCCTGACTTCTTTGGTGATGAACTGTGTGGAAGTGTAAGCTGAATAAACCCTTTCCTCCCCAATGGTCATGATGTTTTGTATAGGAAAAGAAACCCTGACTAACACACTCAAAAAAGGGATTTCTCTAGGCCCTTTAGTTTGGCTAAGAGTTTATCTATCTTGTTGATTTTCTCAAAGAATCAGATCTTGCATTTTTTAATTTTTTGCATAGGTCTCTTTGTTTCTGACTGGTTGATTTCAGCCTTGACTATTTCCCGAGGTGTACTCCTCTTGGGTGTGTTTGCTTCTTTCTGTCCTAGGCCTTTTAGGTGTGCTGTTAAGTTGCTTGTTTGGGATCTCTCCAATTTCTTAATGGAGGCACTTAGTGCTATGAATTTTCCTCTTAACTCACTTTCATAGTGTCCCTTAAGTTGGGTATGTTGTGTCTTCATTTTCATTGAATTCTATAGTCTTTGGTTTCATTATTTCTTCATTCACCAAGTTATCTTTGAGCAGAGAGTTGTTTAGATTCATGAGTATGTGGCTTTCTTTTGTTTCTGTTGTTATTGAAGTCAAGCCTTATTACGGGATGATCTGACAGAATGGATAGGATTATTTTAATTTTCTTATATTGGTTGAGGCTTGTTTTATGTCTGATTATATGGTTAGTTTGGAGAAGATTCCATTATGTGCTGAGAAGCTATATTCTCTTGTTTTGGGGTGAAATGTTCTGTAGATACCTGCTAAATCTATTTGGTTCATAACTTCTTCTAGTTTCACTGTGTCTCTGTTTAATGACTATTTCAATGACCTGTCTATTGGTGAGAGTAGGGTGTTGAAGTCTCTCACTATTATTGTGTGATGTTCAATACATGTTTTGAGCTTTACTAAAGTTTCCTTTACAAATGTGGGTGGCATTTCATTTGGAACATAGATGTTCAGAATTGAGACTTCTTGGTAGACTTTTCCTTTGATGGATATGAAGTGTCCTTCTCACCATACTTGATAACTCTTGGGTGATACGCTATTTTATTGGATATTAAAATGGCAACTCCAGCTTGTGTCTTGGGACCATTTGTGTGGAAAACTTTCTTCCAATCCCTTAGGAAGTCCTGAGAGAGGAGGGCTGGGGGTGGGTGGGCAACAGCTGGAATGTAAATAAATAAAATCATCTTAAAAAAGGGATTTCTCATTTCTAGTCCTGGAGCTTTCAGTTTATAGCTTTTTGTAAGCATTGTCAGCCCAAATGGCATACCTTCTTATAAACTATACATGTACACGTGTGCAAGACACATATATTATGTGCAATTTCATGTTAATTTTTAAATGCATAAAAATTAGAACCAACAAAGCTATTTTGGCTAAAGTGTGATATGCTTATATTTGAGAATCCTTTGCAGCCCAATTTAAGTATCACTATATAATTTTGTATAGTGTATAATAATTATGTATTTTATTACATATAATAAGCACTATACATATAATACACACATTGCTTGTTGTCCAATAATTTTGTGGGGGTTTTGTGATATACATGTGTATACATGTGGTAAGTGTATGCAGGTATGTGCATGTATGTACATGAGTATACTTTCAAATGTGCACAGAAACAGCAGTCAGAAGGAAGACATTGGGTATCCTGTTCTATTTGTCTCCGCCTTATTCTCAAGAGGCAGATTCACAGAATTTGGAGTTCGCTAGTTTTTGCCTAGTCTTGCTGGCTAATAAGTTTCATCAGTACTTCCCATTTTGTCTTCCAATATCCTGCACTAGTGTTATAGGCACATATGGCAGTGCTAAGCTTTTTAATGTGGAACTTGGAATCCAATCTAAGGATCTTTTACTTGTTCAATAAGTACCTTAAGATACATTTCCTCAGTCAAATTTTATGCTTTTATTTTAGTTAAAAATAAATGTAAAGTTCTTGCAAAAAGAAATGTCAAGTCATTAAGAGGATTTATACTATGAATCTTAGATTTGAAGAAACTAAAGAGACAAGACAATTCAATGCAATGTTGGATCCTAGATAAGACACTGAAATAGGAAGAAGGACTGTGGAAAAACTGGAGATACATCTATTAAACTGCAAACTCAGCTAATAACATCACCGCTAATAGCAAAATACCATTTTTAATTTTACAGTACTAGTGATTATGCTTATGCAAATTTCTAACATTAGAAGAATTTCAGTTACATATACAACATATTTGCCTTTTCTGTGAGCCTATAATTATTGAGAGAGGGAGAAAGAAAAGCAAAGAATGTGAGCAAAAAGAAAGAAGGGAGGGAGGAAATAAGCAAGGGAGAGAAAGAGGGCAGAGAGAGAGAGAGACAGAGACAGAGACAGAGACAGAGGGACAGAGAGTCACATACAGAGATACAGTGATGTGAAGAGAGATCCAGAAAAATACGGCAAGGGAAACATTCACAAGGAGAGAATATGCGATGTGCTCGCACCAATTTTCCTGGTTTATGAAAAAAACACATTTTGTACATCCTTTCATAGTGTACCTTTAGTGACTTCATGGTAGGTGCCACTGTATCTTAGAAATAAACAAATCTTTACTCAAGGATCTAGGTAGCAAATATGTATGAACGAACCATGGAATGACCTTTATGTGCTGACATGGCAAGATTTATATGGCAAATGTGGCAGAACAATGCACATTCTGTGATTCTGCTTAAATAGATAACATGCGTCTCTACATAGGCAAATTCACAGAAACTTATTGAATGAGAAATACTAAACTATGGTTCTTTAGAATAGGAGCTAAAGAAAGCCAAAGAATACTTTAATATTTTAAACTTTTTTTGCAATCTCTTTGCAACTGTGTATATTCATATATTTTAAGTAAGAACATATTTAGGTGATAAATAATGCCTTTATGACATTGAATGGATAGCAAGCATTGTTTTATTTGGTCCCTTTTTGTACTTTTTATTTTGTCTAAAGTAGATGTTTCAAATATTTTAAAAATATTTAATTTTTAAAAAATAGTAAGTTAATTTTAAATATTTTATGTATGAATTGAATTTATATAATTTTCACATTCTTGTCTTTTTCCAAATTCTCTCACATTCCTCCATGTTCCCTTCTAAATTGATGAACAATTTTTCTTTAATAAGTGCCATACACACAAACACACAAATAAAATATAAACACAACTTGTCCCATGGATTCTATCATCTTCTTTTAGCCCATCTCCATCCTTTTGTGTCACTTGCTGATACCTAGAAACTTTCTACCAGGGACTCCCAGTGCCCGAACTTGGTTGGTACTCAAGTCAATGCCTTACTCAACCACCATCAGAAAAGCTTTTTTTCTTCTTCTTCTTCTTTTTTTTTTTTAGATTTTTTTATTCGATAGATTTTTTTATGTACATTTCAAATGATTTCCCCTTTCCTGGATCCCCATTCCCCAAAAGTCCCATAAGCCCTCTTCCCTCCCCCTGTTCCCCAATCCACCCCTTCCCACTTCCCTGTCCTGGTATTCTCCTACACTGGTGCACTGAGCCCTTCCAGAACCAGGGGCCACTCCTCTGTTCTTCTTGGGCATCATTTGATATGTGGATTGTGTCTTGGGTATTCCAGTTTTCTAGACTAATATCCATTTCTCAGTGAGTGCATACCATGAGTGATCTTTTGAGACTGGGTTACCTCACTTAGTATGATGTTCTCCAGCTCCATCCATTTGTCTAAGAATTTCATGAATTCATTGTTTCTAATGACTGAATAGTACTCCATTGTGTAAATATACCACATTTTCTGTATCCATTCCTCCGTTTGAGGGATACCTGGGTTCTTTCCAGCTTCTGGCTATTATAAATAGGGCTACTATGAACATAGTGGAGCATGTGTCCTTATTACATGCTGGGGAATCCTCTGGGTACATGCCCAGGAGCGGTATAGTGGGATCCTTCAGTAGTATGTCCAGTTTTCTGAGGAACCGCCAGACTGATTTCCATAGTGGTAGTACCAGCTTGCAACCCCACCAGCAGTGGAGGAATATTCCTCTTTCTCCACATCCTCACCAGCACTTGTTTTCTACTAAGTTTTTGATCTTAGCCATTCTGAATGGTGTGAGGTGAAATCTCAGGGTTGTTTTAATTTCCATTTCCATCAGAGAAGCTTCTTTTTGCAGTTTATGGGAACTAGCACAGAGACCATGTACAGAGAAAGAGAGACATTGGAACACTCAGTCCTATGTGGTATGTGTTCATTACACCCCTGTCAAGGATCAAGGAGCTATTAAGAAGATAAAATGGAAAGGATTTTAAGAACAAGAGGTGACGGATGACTCCAGAGAAATAATGTCCTTTAGACACAAGAGTACTAACTCATATAAATCCACAGAAACTGTGGCTGCATGCACATGGCCTGTACAGGTTCAAGTCAGACTGGGTCCCAGAACTGAGATTCTGAAGTGGACTTAGGATCCTAACCCTAAGCAAGGAGCTATCTCAAATTGACACTTATTAGCATAGAAATGATAGTTTCCTCCAAAAGAGTCTCACTGGATATATTGACAATGCATTAGGGCAGGTTCTATGCTTAACAGTAGATGAACATCTATGATTGATATTTAGTACTTTTTACACAATTTGTTTCGAATTGCTTTGTTCAAGCATTTTTATTGGTCTTTTGCTTGTATATGTTGGCCCTGTACTCTCCCTCTCCTTCTTCCGCTCACTCTTCCTCCCCCCTCTCTTTGTGTGTGTGTGCGTGTGTGCATGTGTGTGTGTGTGTGTGTGTGTGTGTGTGTGTGTGATGAGAGTTGTTTTTGTTTGGTTTTCGTTTTATCAAAATTTGTCTTTATTGTTTGCATATATTTTTTTTAATTTTCTACATTTTTGTTTACATTTCAAATGATTTCCCCTTTCCCGGTTCCCCCCTCTCCATAAGTCACATAAGCCCTCTTCCCTCTGCCCATTCCCTAATCAACCCCCTCCCACTTCTCTGTCCTGGTACTTCCCTACATTGCTACATCAATCCTTTCCAGGACCAGGACCTTCTCCTTCCTTCTTCTTGGACATCATTTGATATGTGAATTGTGTCTTGGGTATTCAGAGCTTCTGGGCTAGTTAATATCCACTTAACAGTGACTGCATTCCATGTGTGTTCTTTTGTGATTGGGTTACCTCTCTCAGGATGATATTTTCTTGTTCCATCCATTTGCCTAAAAATTTCATGAATTCATTGTTTTTAATTGCTAAGTAGTATTCCATTGTGTAAATATACCACATTTTCTGTATCCATTCCTCAATTGAGGGACATCTGGGTTCTTTCCAGCTTCTGGCTATTATAAATAAGGCTGCTATGAACATAGTGGAACATGTGTCCTTATTACATGCTGAAGAATACTCTGGGTATATATGCCCAGGAGTGGTATAACAGGGTCCTTAGGAAGTGACATGCCCAGTTTTCTGAGGAACTGCCAGATTTAGACTGGAGGTGTGGAGGATTTTGGAGGTGTTCAGGGAAGGGCAAATCATGATAAGAACATATTTATGAAGTTTATTTTTCAATAAAGATAAATAAAAAGTGAATGCAAAAAAAGATTGCTATAAAATAAATATATCTCAACATGGTCATTAAACATAAATACAGTTTAGTGGTCTTATTCAGTGTTGCTCATATGTGTATGTTTTCAGGGCTGGTTGCTTGGTTTTAGATAACCAATTTATGGTCCTCAATTCTGGGAAAGATGAATTACCTCTCCCTCTCAGAAGTTATCAGTATCCTATATATATCTTCCTCTAGGAATGGTGACACATGAGATTTCCTCATCCACGTTGGTCTACCAAGTGATGAGGAAAGAGCACATTGCCTACCTTCAGTTAATATATCCACAACACAGTTCCTGCTTCTAAGCTTCAGAGAATGCTGAGGAAAAGGGAGTGAAAGATTGTGAGAGTCAGAGGTTGAGAAAGTCTGCAGCAAGATTATTTTCTATGTATGACAGGGATGCTGCCTCCATGAAACTTCAATAATAGAATTGGCTAAGCAATATCTCAACATATCTTAATAGGTACTACTTTATTTTATTTACTAAAATTAGGTATATGTATGCGTGTGTCTGTGTATCTGTGCCTGTAAGTGCTGGTGCCCATGGAGAACAGAAGTGGATGATGGTAGACCCCTGAATGTGGAGTTACAGGTGATTGTGAACCACCTGACATGTGTGCTGAGAATGGAACTCAAGTCCTCTGCAAGAGCACTAACAGCACATCCAGCTACTGATCTACTAATTGCAAGATCTTTGCGGGTATCATTTTCTAATTATCCTAAATAATTATGCTCAGACAATTTGAAATCTGTCTCATCAATAAAGTCTGGTCATCATGGTTGATGACCTAGAATATGTGACATTTTCTCAGGTTCATTTGTTTTCTAGTTTTGTCAGCATTTTCTGCCCTTCACCAGTTCCCTTACATGTCTTTGTTCACATTCCTTCAGGCTAGGGAATGCTCCAGCTTTTGTACTTTACTTCCAAAGCTTGTCAGAGCTACAGATCTACTTACATGTTTGGTAGTTCCTATCCTGAAAAATACACCAAGTACATCACCTACATGGTGATCGTGATGACTGCAAGCTTTTAACTTAACTCCTATGGCAAACAGTCTCTTCTGACCACATTGCTTTTATGGACATTATTGACATTAACCACTTCTGCAATCTGGAATACCATTGTACATGTAAACAATACTTGAGTTAAATATAGTGACTGCAAACATTACAGAAAGCAGGTTATCTCTCCATCTTAAAACAAATCCTGTTTTTATTATGCTAAACATTAAATTCGTGTATGAATGAACTACAGTCTTTGATAAATTATCCTTCCCATCTTGGTTTTATCCTGATAATAACCAGATTATATGTAGGATTGAAAACTATTAGTTTTCAGTGAAACCTTTTTCAGGATCTAAATAAGGGGCTTAATGTGTGTTTATTTATGACTGTCTTATTTTGCCTCAGCAATTTCATTTACGTTCTTCTTTTCCTACAGTTATGTATCTATTCCTTTTTATTGAAAATATTATCTGTGCCTTACCACATAATGAAAATAAATGAAACCTACTTAAGTGTCCATTTTCAAAGCAATTTCAGTGTAGTCAATATGGCTTTGAGATCCCTTTCAAATATTTTGGTAATCATAAACATTTGTTGTGCTAGGTATGGGTAGTATTTATTTTGGAAGAAAGGGCATTACTATTTTTTCACATTATTTTTAAGAGAGAAAGGAAAATCATTTTAGCTTGCAACATTTTATAGTACTTTATAATACTTTTTAATGAAATAATAAAATTAAGTACCAGTTAATTCTGAGACAGTGAGACAGAAACAATGACACCTTTCTTGATGTTCCATGTGCTTTGAATTGTTCTCTTTCCTCTCCTAAATGAACTGAATTATTCTCTATTGCAGTATGGTTGCTTTTATCCCTGCTTGGTATAGTCCTCATTGTATCCAATACTCAGGCTAGAAAAGATTCTATCAAAGTAATAAATCATTTTAATATCTCAGTTCTATGTTATATTATCTTAATGTTTTTATTTAGCATGCATTTTATATTTTTCCATCCAAAGCTGCAGCAATATTTATAAATAACATGTCTATTTGGGTACCTTATCACAGGTTTAATATATGATTTGCAGTTGCATAACAGGCCCATCTGTGTAGCTCTTATCAGACAGACATGGTTATTTAGTGCTTTCATCTCAAGTCACAGCACTAATAAGTGTTCTCTAGAACTCACTTTATTTTTTGTCTGCTGTTACTGGCTTTGTGACTTTGGGAGGAATAGTACCATAATGATAGACAATTTTTAATTTCCAAAATAATGAAGCAAAAATATCAATTTAATCAGGAACTAGCACTTTTGATTGCCTAAATTTTCCGTTCATTTCTTATTTTACTTCATCTTTAGCTCAATGACGTTTTCCTTTCACTATGACACGAACTGTTGTCTATGATGCTATTGATGATGAATGACTTTTAGATTCCCCATGTCCTTTCCTTCCCTCCCCCCCCCTTGGTTTGAGTACATATGGGAAAAATATTCACATTCTTCCAAAAAGATCTAAGCTAAAAATTCATCTATGGAGATTATAAAACATACTGACCTATGCAGTTCTCTCTCCTTATGGATTTGTCTTTTTTTATATTTTAAAGTAAGAATCTCTTGATTTATGTTCCCAATCTTTGGTAGTAGTTGATGCTTTGAAATGCTTTTCTGATTAAGCAACTTGCACCATGGCAGTCTATGGTTTGCTTTTAAAGAAAGTGTTTCACTGTTCATAGACCTGATTGACATTAAGCCAAAGGGGATTCTCCTCCCTTCACGATCCAAGTGCTGGGATAAAAGGTACATGATATCAATCCAAGCTTTATTTATTTTATTTTAATATAGAGGGACTTGAGTTTTGGAGAGAACTTCAGTTGTAATCTTTATGCAGATTTATAACTATAAAACAAACTTCTGCCCAACATTTCAATTCCAAGTGAAGACAGACATTCTTTTATCTTCCCTTACCATCATTTTTAAGAGCCAGTCTTTTTCTTTTCTATGGCCTTTTGATCACTAGGGTTTGGAAGTTGTAGATTTTAGATCCTCCCAGTAAAGATATTTTCAGAAATTAGAGATGTCCAGGGTATATAACTGGGGATGGGCTTTGGGGTTTCAAAAGACTATGACCATTTTGAGTTAGCCTTCTCTGCCTCCTTGTGAATAGAGATGTGAGCTCTCAACTGCTGTTCCAGCCACCTGCTACCATGCCTTGGCACCATAACTTCTAATTCTCTGGAACCATAAGTCCCATTAAACTCTTTTCTAAGTTGCCTCAGTCAGCATGCTTTATCAGTTATATAGAAAACCATGTAAGCTAAGGTGCCATGTAACTGGGGCTTGCCTTGGTCTCACTATGCATTCTAAACTTGCCTCTGACATGTGACTTGCCTTGACTCAGAATCATCAGCACTAGTATCATAGGTGTACCACATGTCTGCATGAGAGAATGTTCATAGCAGAAAGAACCAGATGAAAAGGTATGAGAATTATTAACTACGAATGCTTTAAATTTTCTGTAAATGTACATGTAACCTAAAATTAACCACTTATTTTAGAAAGGAAATACTATGGAAAAACAAATTGATTCAGTCTCTTCATTTTATCCAAGATGACACAATAACTTAGATACTAATACGCATTAGTTTTCTATCATAGCTTCATCCTACCAAGACACATGCTTTTCTCTTATTCAGTGCAAAAGGAATCCATTCTTGTATTGATGGCATTTAATATAAAAGTAATTTAGCTTAAATATTAGACTTATGAGGTCTATGCCATAGTTTAAATTTTGTGACAACCAGCTGCTTTTGCATGGAGATAAAAACCTCTGATCTTTGCCTCAGACTGATTATTTGAAGCTAATTTTGTCTATCTATTTTAGGTAAGTATACACAACTAGAAAGACTACAAAATTCTTCTAATGCAAACATATTCATATCAGTAAAATAATAAACTTGTATAAAGACACTGATAATTATACTGCATTACTAGGCCATAAAAACTAAACTCCTGTGTGTAATACACATGCACACACACAAACACAAACACAAACACACAAGCGCATGTACACACATATGTATACATATTCAATTAGATTTATAGTTTCTTGTTCTTTTTATATAAATCTTTACATTTCTATTAAAATATACCACTATTGTCCAAAGTCTTTGTATATTTAAAAAAAGTATATGAGCTTCTCTTTAAACATAGGTAGGTGGTGAGAAGTTTTCTAAAGTTCACATTGTATGTGAAAATAGATATAAAATTAATGGTTCTTGAAGCAGTTTTTCACAGGATTAGTACATAATAGGAAATGAATATGGCAGTATCTTGATTTCATTGTTCTCTGACTTAAAACTAAAATTTTCATTATATTTTATCCATATTAAAATAAGCAGCACATATTAAATATATAACATAGCTATAAATCTCTTTGTAAATAAAAAACTGCTGGTAAAACCTAAAATAGAAATAGACAAAGGACATCAAGAGGTAATTCAAGAAAGGAGGAAAAGTACTTTAATAGTACCAACTTAACGTGTTCAACCACAGTGGTAATTTAATAATATAACCAAGGGGAGTGATTTTAGTTTAACAGTGAAGTAGCAGCAGAAACATTAATTTGAATAAGTATTCATGTTCAAAAATTCCTTTCGATGAACTAATGAATTTAAGTGAAGGATTAAGACACTTGAGTGGTACCTAGAATTTTCTTTTAAAAAGATCCATCAATGAGTATGGGAAGGAGAGTTTTACATTATCTACACTCCTTTAAGCCCCTGTAATTCACTGTGGAGAGAGCTATTATCTGTGTTGGAAGAAAAAGAAGGATGTGAGCCCATTCACTCTGGACTCCGGCACAAGATGCCCTCCAGAAAGTCCTATTTCTAGGCTAGTCACAATAGATCAAGGCTGTTGGCACCCTGGTGTGCTAAATAAATACCTGTGATCTGAGGCTGATACTAAATAACCAGGCATCAACCCAATCTTTCTTGTGGTTCAAGGCTTAATATCAACACCCACAAACTCAGGCCACAGGTCTGTTTCATTAGCATTTAGACTCCCAAATACTCATCATCCATTTTATTATTGAAATAGGCTCAAGTTCTATATCAGTACCATGTTGGCCCTTGGCTCACAGGGCCTGAAGTTCCTGATTTTCCTTATGTCTTAAGTTTCCATTCTAGGCCAGCATGGCATCTATAGGATCAGGCTTCAAGTCAGTCTCCCTAACATAGTACCAAGTACGAAGCCAAACTCCTCAAACATTTCTGGAATAAGCATGTCCACTGAACCTCCAAAACCATTCATGCATAATCTTTGGGAAAGCAGACTGACTAAGGGTTGAGGAAAGTTTGTAAATACTACAGGTTGTGATAAAGTTAAAATGATCACAAATAATCAGGGAAGCATGACAGGTCAAAAGAAACTAATTGCAAATAGCCATACAGAAACAGAGGTATACATGAACATTTTGATAAAGAATTGAAAACTAACAACTTAAATAACAGTGAACAGTAAGTGAACATATTTCTAAATAAAGCCCCCAAAAGAATAAAATAAGAACATTTTGTGAAGATCAACTCATGATTAAAAACTGCCACAAATAAGCAAATGGTAACTTCAACTGAAGAATATGTTGTGAAGACTGTATCACTGAGCTCAAAGGCATATATATATGACATGATTCACCATATCTTAAGATAGAAAGAACCATCAAGATGAACAAAATCAAAGAAGTCCAAATTTAAAGAAACTAGACAATTCTGAGAGCTATAGATAATAGAATTTTGAATTCAGCAAGGGAAAACTTATCATATAATGACAACATCTATAAGACCATTCATCATCAGTGAATTTCTCAGTAAAATCCTTTCAAAGCACTGAAAGGGGGAAAGTTCCCTCCAGATTCCCAAATTCCCCAATGAATATAATGGGCAACAGTGTTTGTCTAGGGTACTGACAAGTTTGTTTATTAGCATGAACAAAACATTGGAGGAGAGAAAAACAGAAGGCCAAAGTTAGAAGAAAATAAAAATAACAGGAACAAAGAATTGAAGAAGGAAAAACTAAGTCATTGAAGAATGAAGAGTAACAATATCCTACAATCTGTATGAGAGAAGCCTAAGGCTGGAAGTTCATTAAACTGATGCTGGTTTTGATGCTTTATAGGTCCCCTGTGTCTTCTCCTTTCCTCTGCCACTCCTATTTAGTTAGCTGCTCCCATGGCTTCCTAACATTTCTCCTCACAATGTTTTATGGGAACAAGAAGAAACTATCTCAGGATGCCTGATTTTGCTTTCCTAGTTTACCTATGTCCTCTAACTCTCCTTCACTAAGTATGTCCTAACTGGTGAAGTTGTCATTCAGGAATGAAGATGATATAAAGTCTTTCTCAAGCAATGAGCAGTTATAGGAATTCATGACCTATAAATCCACTTAACAAAGAATTATTCACCAAGAAAAGAAGACCCAAAAGGACGTGTGTGGTTAATAAGTAGATATTAGCCAAAAATGTGTAGAATACCAAGGATACCATCCACAAGAACTCAAGAAGGCTAACAAGCTGAAGGGACCAAGCAAGTGAAGATGCCTTAGTCCCACTTGGGAGAGAGAAGAAAGCAGTCACAGGAGGAAGAGGAGGAAGGGAGGGACCTGGGTGGGAAAGGAGACAGGGAGGGGAAGAGGGGAGCATGATCATTTATGGATGGGCAGTACTGAAGCCCTGAGGGCCAGCAGAAAGAATGGAAACAGACAACCTCAGGAGGTAGGAGGTTGGGGGAACCCTCAGAATTTACCAGAGACCTGGGAGGTGAGAGACTCTCAGGACTCAAAGGGAGGAACCTTAGATGAAATGCCCAACAGTGAAGAGAGGGAACTTGTAGAGTATACCTGTAGTAGAAAGACATGGCATCAAATGGAGGGATGGTGTTGCCATCCCACAGTCTCTGACCCAGAATTGTTCCTGTCTGAAAGAACTGCAGGGATGAAAGTGGAGAAGAGCCTGAGGGAAAGGAGGTCCAGTGACAGGCTCAAATGGAGATCAAGCTAAAGGGTAGGGACCAAGGTCTGACACTAATAATGCTATGGTGTGTTTACAGATAGGAGCCTAGCATGGCTATCCTCTCAGAGGCCCACAAGCAGCTGAAAGAGTCAGATGTAGATATTTATACCCAACCAACTGGTGACACCTATGGTTGAATTAGGGAAAAGCAGGAAGAAGCTGAGGAGGAGGGTTACCCTATTGGAAGACCAGCAGTCTCAACTAACCTGGACCCCTGAGATCTCTCAAACACTGGGTCACCAAACAAGTAGCATAAACCAGCTGATATGAGGCCGCCGACACATATACAGCAGAGAACTTCTGGGTCTGGACTTAGAGAAGATGCACCTAATGTTCAAGAGACTTGGGGCTCCAGAGAGTGGGGATGTCTGGTAGGGTGGGGGTGTGGGAACATTCTTTTGGAGACAGGGTGGGGAGGATGTATGAGATGTAGAATAGTCAGTCGGAGGGTGGACCAGGAGAGGGAAAAAGTCTGGACTGTAAAAAAAGATTAAAGAATTAAAAATTCAATACATAAATAAAGAAATAAAGAAAAGAAAAGAAAAATATTAACAAAAGCAGATACAAAAACACAGAAATTCTAAAATTTAAAACCATCCTTAGACAATTTGGAATGTATTTCTATTTATTTTTTAAAAGACTTATTTATTCATTTTATGTATATGTAGCTGTCTTCAGACATATCAGAAGAGGGTACCTGACCCCATTACAAATAGCTGTGAGGCACCATGTGGCTGCTGGGAATTGAACTCAGGACTTTTAGAAGAACAGTCAGTGCTCTTAACTGCTGAGCCATCTCTCCAGCCCTGTATTTTTATTTCTCTGTTGTGTTTTGCTTTGTTTGTCTGGGGTTTTTTTGTTTTTGTTTTTCGAGACAGGGTTTCTCTGTGTAGCCCTGGCTGTCCTGGAACTCACTCTGTAGACTAGGCTAGCCTCAAACCCAGAAATCCACCTGCCTCTGCCTCCCAAGTGCTGGGATTAAAGGTGTGCGCCACCACCTCCCAGCAGTGTATTTCTATTTCTCAGTGTTGTGATTCAATAATTTATTTATATTTGATTGCTAAATATAACATATAAATGATAATTCAGAATGAAAAACTAAAACTCAGTATAAAGCTAGAATGTAGTCAAATTGAGAATAATATAATACTATAACAATGGTAGAAAAATCACTTTTAAATCTAATGTAAAAATTAAGAAATTATTAAAATACTTGAATAAGGTAGAGGATAAAAGAAAAACATATTGACACATGTATGAAAATGCCATAGTTGATTAAATCACATTATATGCTAATTTCCTTATAGGAAGACCAGTAGTATCAATTAACCTGGAACCCCCCCACCAAGATATCTCAGACCTTGAGCCACCAACCAGGCAGCATACACCAGCTGATATGAGACTCCCAACACATATACAGTTTAATAAAAACTATCCGGGCGGTGGTGGTGCACACCTTTAATTCCAGCACTTAGGAGGCAAAGGCAGGCAGATTTCTGAGTTCAAGGCCAGCCTGGTCTACAGAGTGAGTTCCAGGACAGCCAGGGCTACACAGAGAAACCCTGTCTCAAAAAAACAAAAACAAAAACAAAAACAAAAACAAAAACAAAAACAAAAAACCTAACATTATTTGTTCATGTGCATGCAGTATATAAATGTGTATGTGATCATATCATTCACTAGAAATTCAAAAGAAATTAACATGAAAAATCTCTAACTCAGAGACACTTTTGCATGTCTCTCATCTTTTCTATTGTATGTCATATTAGAATGAATTATTTTAACATACATTTATTATAGCACTCTCATGAACACTATGGTTTTGCAGATCCTCGTTTACCACCTCTGCTGCTCGTCCCTTCTCCCATCAAGGCCTCTTTTTCTTTCTGTACGTGTTGGTCATTTTTAAATATTTACTTCATTTATTATTTATAGTATCAATATAGTGTTGTCTCTGTATTTGTGATGCATATGTTTGTGGTTTGTGGCTATCAGATCGTGAATTTGGAGCATTAGTTTGTGACTTAAGAGTTTAGGGCTAGAACTTGGTTTTCAGCTTTTTACTCATTTGGTCAACTCTCTGGCTTCCTACAAGATTTTAAAGTCTCTTACCATCAACAATGCAACTTTTTAGAGTGATGGATAAATTAAATAAGATGATTTTGGTTATTAATTCAAAAGGTACACTTATATCAAAACATCCTGTTATGTACCTTAAAGGTATATTTTTTTTACTCGTAGTTCAATATATTTGATGTGAATGTGTACAAAATATGAATTCAGGTCTTGCTGTGACAGATACATCCATTCATCTTTTCAAGAGAAACCAAAGTCTTTGTGTAAACATTATTGTAACATTTTTGCCTTAACTTTGAACATTTTTGACAGAATTGAACAAAATTCAGCACCTGCTCAGTTCATTAGCTCTCAGTCGAAGTTCCATTTGACAGGAAGAGGGGTAGGACATAAATGAGACTGTGGGTTTCAGTCCTGGACAGAAGAGCTAACAGGCTGAAGTATCAAAGTATTACCTTAGTCTCATTAGCAGTATTACTACTAAGATAGTCTGTGATCAATCTAAATATTTTTTCTAATTATTCAAATCACAAAAACATGCATACTGTAATTATTTATAAAACAGGATTATATTGTTCAGCTTTTCATGTATGCTAAAAATTAGTTATGCTTTTTGGATTTTTAGGAAAATGGATATCCCTAGCATTGGATTTTATTTTCATTTTATCAGTTTTTGAAAGTTCAGTTAACAATTCAGCCCTTATTGTGTCTTCTCTGATGCGTTTTTTTATTGGTTATTTTATTTGTTTATATTTCAAATGTTTCTCCTTTCCTGGTTTTCCCTCTGCAAGCCCCCTATTTCATCCCTCCTCCCCCTTCCTCCATGAAGATACCCCCTGCCCACCCACTGGAACCTCAGTGCCTCCCCCTATGCTGAGGTATTGACCCTCCAATGGGCCAAGGGCCTCTCCTCCCATTGATGTCAGACAAAGCAATCTTCTGCTACATCTGCAGCTGGAGTCATGGGTTACCTACATGTGTAGTCTTCAATTTCCCTTATGAATATCGATGCAAAAATCCTCAATAAAATTCTCACAAACCAAATCCAAGAACGCATCAAAAAGATTATTTACTATGATCAAGTAGGCTTCTTCCAGGTATGCAGGGATGGTTCAATATAAGAAAATCCAATGATGTAATCCACGATGTAAACAGTCTTAAAGAAAAAACCCACAAGATCATCTCATTAGATGCTGATGGGTTTTTTATGCTTACTTTTTCATTAATTTGAAGAATATGGTTTTGCTTTTCAGTTATGAGGTGTTTATGTTGACTAATCCACAGGAAAGGCTTGGACAGGGATACCAAACTAAAAATGTACAACAGACAGAAAGAGAAAGCCACAATACTAAAGGTTTGCTTGGATTTTGTTCAATCTTCAAACAGCCTGTATTTTAAGCTCGACAAAGAAAGAATCCATTTGTTCCACCTGGCTTCCAGATATTCCCACAACCTCATGTTGGTAAACCTTAATGAATTCTATTTCTACAATATCCTACATTTTAATGTTTATGAAAGTGTTACTATACCCTAAAGAAACACCATGTACATGAAATGTTTTACTGTATTGCTCCCAGCATTAAAACTGACCAACCAAAGTAACAAATGATCCAGTTATGTTCAAAAAGCAACTGACACTTTTGTTACTTAACTTTTCTGAGGCCACACCTTGGTACTATGATTATGTATGTGTCTCTCTCTCTCTCTCTCTCTCTCTCTCTCTCTCTCTCTCTCTGTGTGTGTGTGTGTGTGTGTGTGTGTGAAACAAATAAGTTAAAGACTTGATTTGGCTCAATGCTAGTTAGTGGGAAAATTCACAAATTCTTTGAGAGCTTCAAAGCATTTAGTTCCTGAGGATCTTGTGTCTAGAAGTAGCACGTTGTCTCCATTTTAAAAACCCAATGTATTTAAATATTTCAATCTTAATTCCTAGTACAGTCCTACCTAACCCTCCTTATCTGTAGGTTTGGTATCCATGGATTCAAGTAACTGAGTTGAAAAGTCTTGAAAAAGAATATTAATTGTTTTAAACATATAAAGATTTTTTTCTTGTTGCCCTCCAAGCAATACATGGTAACAACCTTACAGACAGCATTTACATTATATTAAAATTAATTGAAGTATTTCACATGAAAACACTATATCACTTTATAAAGTAGCCGGGAGTATCAGCAAATTTTGTTATCTTCAGGGGTAGCTTATGACCAATTCCCTGCCTGTGAACAGTAGGACAGCATCCTACTTGATTCTAGTTTCCTTCCTTCCTTCCTTCCTTCCTTCCTTCCTTCCTTCCTTCCTTCCTTTCATTCTTTTGAGCAAAGACTTTTTAATGTTTTCTGTCAATAGGCTGTGCATGTTTTTAAAATTGTTTTATTTTTTTACATCCCAAATGTTGTTCCCCCAATCCAGTCCTCCATCTCAGAGTTCTTCACCCCATTCCCCTACCCTTCACCTCTGAGTGTGTGTCCCCCTTCACACCAACCCCTGCATCCCCCCTCCCTGGAACATCATCAATCTCTACAGGATTAGGCACATCCTCTTCCACTGAGGCCAGACAATGCAGTCCCCTGCTACATATGTTCCAAGAGACACAGAGCAGCCTGTATATGGAGCAAATACTTTATAATGAATATATTTTACAAATAAAATGGAGAATCATGCAATTCTGTTTGACCACAAATCTGTATACTCCTTTGCAACCCGACCTGTGATAGCAGAATCTTTCATCTTGCCTTTATTGTTTACTGTGACTACTGTATCATCTTGAAAACAATCTTTTCTTTACTTTTGTTTTAAGAAACAGTGTTTCTTTGTGTAGTCCTGGCTGTCCTGGAACTCACTCTATAGACCAGGCTGGCCTCAAACTCAGAAATCCACCTGCCTCTGCCTCCCGAGTGCTGGGATTAAAGGCATGTGCCACCACTGCCTGGCTCAATCTTTTCTTCAAAGTGCCTTTTGTTGTCAAATTACCACTGCTGGACAGATCTTTTTCTTACTTCTGGTTTTGCTTTCTTAATATCACCATGTTGCCCACCCACACCAGCCGCAGGAAGTCTATTCAGGCATCCCTTGATTCCCTTCACAGAGATGATATACAAGTTTTTGGATCCTGTATTGTCAGCATAGTTGATCACAGCTCCTACTGCAAGACCCAGGGAAATCTGGAATTTCATTTTAGATGATCCACCATGTCCTCAACTTCATATCTTGAGCTCCCAGAAAGAGTCAGAAAGTGATTAGGGGAATGCAAATCAAAACAACCCTGAGATTTCACCTCACACCAGTCAGAATGGCTAAGATTAAAAACTCAGGAGATAACAGGTGTTGGTGAGGATGTGGAGAAAGAGGAACACTCCTCCACTGCTAGTGAGATTGTAAGTTGGTACAACCACTCTGGAAATCAGTCTGGCGGTTCCTCAGAAAACTGTGCATGACACTTCCCAAGGACCCTGCTATACCAGTCCTGGCATATACCCAGAGGATTCCCTGGCATGCACTAAAGACACATGGTCCATTCATAGCAGTCTTATTTATAATAGCCAGAAGCTGGAAAGAACCCAGATGTCCCTCAATGGAAGAATGGATACAGAAAATGTGGTATATTTACACAATGGAATACTACTCAGCAATTAAAACAACACATTCATGAAATTCTTAGACAAATGGATGGAACTGGAAAATATCCTAAGTGAGGTAACCCAATCACAAAAGAACACACATGGAATGCAGTCACTAATAAGTGGATATTAGCCCAGAAGCTCTGAATACCCAAGACACACTTCACATATCAAATGATTCCCAAGAAGAAGGAAGGAGAGGTCCCTGGTCCTGGAAAGGCTTGATCCAGTGTTGTAGGAGAGTACCAGGACAGCGAAGAAGGAGGGGGTTGATTGGAGAATAGGCAGAGGGATGAGAGCTTATGGGACTTATGGGGAGGTGGGGGGACCAGGAAAGGGAAAATCATTCGGAATATAAACAAAAAATATAGAAAATAAAAAAGAAAGTGACTCTAGTTTCTTGACAGTTGGCATCTCTCCATTACCTACTTTTTATATATTATAAAATTAATATTAACTTCGTTTCTTCCTTTGAGTAAAAAATTCATTTCTATGTTTTCTGTTGGATAGTTTTGACCTATTCCCAACATTTTTTATGACTTAATTCTGTAAAGTATTTTCAGGTATATTGTGTACAGGAAAAATAAACTATGTACCATTGTTATTTGACATGCTAATATGAATGTTTAATTGAAATCTAACTTCCAAGATTAAAGAGAATCTAGATTATTCCTTAAGTGAAGTAAGCACAAAAACTGGAATAAAAGCCTTGTCTCCAACAACAACAAATAAGCTACTTGATTTGATAAAACAGGTTGTAGAGCAGCGCAGAATGTTTGCTGTCAAAACTACCTTTGTATTGATTTTTGGCAGATATCTAACTAATATATCTCAGAGCTCCACTATCACCTTCTAGGTTATATGCATATGTTAACCTGTAGTGTCTAGATTATTTGATCTGCACATCAGGTTCCCATGATGAGAAAGAAGTGAAGTAGAATCAAATGTTCTTTACAAAGTACAAAGGTATGTGCATTCGCTAGCAGTTAAATTTTCCTGTTGTCACATTCAAATCAGTATCTGGCAACTGTAAAGCCAAACATTAGGAACTCTTTTGGTAGCCAATTTCTTTAAAAGTCAGCTACAACATGTTTTATAATGTCTGCAATAACTAGATTGGCAATACTCTGATGAGATTTTAATCACAAGAAAATCCCAGAGTATCATCTGGCACCCTCTTAACTTATTCATTATTGTCCTATAGATAGAAATGAAGGAACCAAGAGAGGAATTCTTTAGAATCCATACCATGATATTGATTTCCAGATAGTATTGTTATTTAACTGCTCTATGCACATCAATATAACAATATTTAATGCTGTATTCAAGAAAGATTACATTGTGAAGTCGTATGGAGCCAAAGTTCATTCCTTTACAAAATAAATAAATCATATGGAAAGTGTTTTAATACTGTGTTTTAATTAATTCTAAAATAAACCAGGTAGCCTCATCTGGTACCCCAAATCTTATACCTAAGACTCTGATATACTCCTCTTCTTGTATGTTACTTCCCACTGTTTGCCCTTAGTCTGATTTCTTAAAAAATGTTATCACTAGAAAAGGGGAAATCATTTGAAATGTAAATAAATTATATCGAATAAAAAAAATAAAAAAAATATAAAAAATGTTATCACTAGCATTTATCATTTTATTAAGCCTGTTTTCTTCTTGTATTTGTCATGTAATTCTCTGTATATTGGTAAACACACTAAGAAACCATCTAGTCCTTTAATCACACTTCTGGAACTTCTTTTATTTACTATGGCTTTTTACAAATATTTTAGTGCCAGAAGCAATTTTGGCTCTGAAAACTTACTGAAAATGCTAAGGAACTTTCACTGTTTTATTATGTTGTTGATGTTTATTGTATTAGTCACTTCAACTGATAATTTGAAAGTTGAACAATATTGTTGAACAATAAGTATAAACCATCAAATTTAACATAAAGGTCATACTTTATGATAATTACATTTAAAAAAATCAGAAAGAATGCAGAGAACTGGGATTGGTGGGGAAGGCATCTTTGGAATGAACTAGAAACCTAGGGCAAGAGAAACTCCAGGAACCTATGAGAGCGACCCTAGCTAACACTCAAAGCAATGGGGGATATAGATAGAACCTGAAATGGCCACCTCCTGGAACCAGGCAAGACTTCTAATGGTGAGATGGGTATAATAACTCAGCCACAAAACCTTGGAACCACAATTATCCTACCTACCAGATGTGCAGGGATGAAGCTGGAACAGACTGAGACCCATGGCATGAGAAAGAGCCCACCACTGACACTATTTTTTTTATTCGATATAATTTATTTACATTTCAAATGATTTCCCCTTTTCTAGCCCCCCCACTCCCCGAAAGTCCTGTAAGCCCCCTTCTTTTCCCCTGTCCTCCCTCCCACCCCTTCCCAGTTCCCCGTTCTGGTTTTGCCAAATACTGTTTCACTGAGTCTTTCCAGAACCAGGGACCACTCCTGCTTTCTTCTTGTATCTCATTTGATGTGCACCACTGACACTATTAATGATATTCTCCTATATTTGCAGACAGGAAACTAGCATAACTGTCCTCTCAGAGGCTTTACCAAGAAGCCAATGGCAATTGCAGAGACCCACAGCCAAACATGAGTTGGAGCTCGAGGATTCTTGTGGAAGAGCAGGAGGAAGGATTGAAGGAGCAAGATGGGGCAAGGATAGCATAAGAAGACCTGCAGAATCAACTAACCTAGAACCACCAACCAAAGAGCATGCATGATAGGGACATATGGCCTTTACATATATGTAACAGATGAGCAGCTTGGTTTGCATGTTGGACCACTAACAGCTGGAGCAGGGACTGTCTCTGACTTTGTTGCCAGCCTTTTGGATCCCTTTCCCCTAACTAGGCTGCCTTGTCTGGGCTCAAAGTTAGAGAGAATGCATCTATTCATTCTGCAACTTGATATGCCAAGGAGGGTTCATATTCAGGGAGGCTTCTGTTTTACTTCAGAGAATGGGATGGGAGAATGGGGGATGGGAGAAGAGAGGGATGGACTGGAAGGAGAGGAGGGAGGGAAAGCTGTGTTTGGGATGTAAAGTAAATAAATATTTCTTTAAAAAATCATACTATTAATGAGAAGACAGACTGTAATTGTTCTCTACACATTTGAAAATTCTTAATGGCTTGCTTATAAAAGAAAGTTACATCCCCATAGCCATTTCTCCATGAACTTTTGCAGTGTTACATGTCAGATGACTTCAAGAAAATGACACTGCCTACTGAGAGAATTGCGTTGAGAAGGAGGCATACTTGATTTTGTTACAAGGAAAATGATTTTAGTTTATGGATTTCTAACAGGAATCCTGATAGAGATCCTAAGGATCTCTGGTGATCCTCAGATCACCTACAAAGAACCATAATTCCATCCATGTATAGTATTTAATGGCTTTCTTGCCATCTTTCAGGTTGTTTCTTCTTAGTCAACTTATCAGACTCACTTTTAAGCTCTCTGGAATACCAGTGTTGCCTGGAGCACCAGATTTCATCTTTTTTTTTAACCTCTTACTTTTCTCCTAGTATCTTGGCATCTCTTAAAGTAGATATTTCCAATTATTCAGTACCAGACAAATAATATACTAGGTGTCTTTATATCTATCTCTCTCTTCACCCTAAAAGTTTTTCTTTATATTGTCTTCTTTAAGAAAAAAAAAAGAGGATAGAAATTTTTATGGTGTACAATATGATTGTTTCCCTAGAATTACTCAATGTAGCAACTTAGCATATACATTATCTCACATATTTATCATTTTTGTGGTGCTGTCTTGGCATGTTTGCATTTTTCATGCGTATAATGTTTTTTTAAATTTGTTGTTTAATATTGCCAAATTTATTCCTTCTATCTTACTCATGAAATTTTGTATACTGTGAACAACATATCTACAACCCTCTCTTCATTCACTGCATGCCTTGGTAACAACATTTCAGTTTTTACTCTTTTAATACCACTCAATATTCTACATGAATGAGTCCATAGTATGCATCTTTCTTAGTATTTCTTATTTTGTTTAGTAAAATATTCTCTAGGATCACTCATTTGTTGCAAATAATATAATTTCTTCTTTCTATGGCTGAATAGCACTTCATTTTCTACATGTAACATTTTATCTATTCAGTGAGAATGGAGCAAATCTTTCTTTTTGTATTGCATGTTTTATTTATTTACATTTCAAATGTTATCCCTTTTCCCAGTTTCCCTTCTGCAAACCCCCTATCTAATCCTCCCTCTACCTGCTTCTATGAGGGTGCTCCCCCACTCACCCACCCACCCACTCCCACCTCACCATCCTGGCATTCTCCTACACTGGGGCATCAAACCTTCACATGACCAAAGACCTCTCCTCCCATTGATGCCAGAAAAGGCCATCATCTGCTACATATGCAGCTGGAGCCATGGGTCCCTCCATGTGTACTCTTTGGTCGGTGGTTTAGTCCCTAGGAGCTCAGGGGGTGTCTGGTTGGTTGATATTGTTGTTCTTCCTATGGAGTTGTATCCCCCATACGCCTTCAACTCCTTCAGTTCTTTCCCTATCTCCTCCATTGGGATCCTTTTGCTCAGTCCAATGGTTGGCTGGGAGACTCCACATCTGTATTTGTCAGGCTCTGGCCGAGCCTCTCCAGAGACAGCTATGTCAGGATCCCATCAGTAAGCATTCCTTGGTGTCCATAATAGTGTCTGGTTTTGCTGGCTGTATATAGGATGGATTCCCCAGGTGGGGCAGTCTCTGAATGGCCTTTCCTTCAGTTTGTACTCCACGTTCTGTCCCCATATTTCCTTTAAACAGGTGCAAATCTGAGTTAAAAATTTGGAGATGAGTTGTTGGTCCCGTCCCCCAACGGGAACCTTGCCTAACCTCTGGATATGGTCTCTACAGGTTCTCCTTCCCCTTTATTGAGCATTTCAGCTAATCTCATCTCTGTTGGGTCCTGGGAGGCTCTTGCTTTCCTGGCATCTGGAACTTAACGATTTAATTTCTTCCAGTATATACTCAGGAATAATGGAATTGGATGCCACTTTTCAGGGATTTGAAGTCCCTCTATATCAGTTCCATAGTGGTTGTAGTAACTTACATTCCATTTAACAATGAATAACGGTTCTTTTTTTCCTATATCCTCATAAGTACTTGTTTTCTCCAGTCTTTGATAGTAGCAATCCTAATTGGAGTAAGTAGATATCTCATTATGATTCTCATTTGCCCTTCCCCATTAAGAATCTTTCTTTCCTTTTTAGTTTCAGTGCTTGGCTTTGGTAGTAGTATGATGTTTGACTGGAATGGAATTCTAAGCATTTTTCCTCATAAATTTTTAAATGCTGTAACAAGAGTCCATACTATTTCTTCTTCAAATATTTTATAGAGTTTAGCCATAATGCTACTTTGTCTTGGGCTTCACTTTGAAGAGAGATTACTAACACAGCCTTCATAAGTCAACATTGGTCTGTCAAGACGTTCTGTGATTCATAATTCAGTACTGGTAGGTCGTATTTATCAAGGAACTTATCTGTTTCTTTTACCTGATTCAATTTATTGGTCCACATTTTTATAACAGTCTTTTATGATCATGTGTATTTATCTTGTATGTCTTCCATATTTTACCTTGGTGTTATAAAGCATCACAACCTAATCTAATTCAGCTTTCCTATCACATATGTTAAATAAGTTTTATCTTTTAAATACTTCTTAGTTCTACTCTCTTTCCTCCCAGAAGTTTATGTTCTCACTATGATTCACATGCATTAATATTGTACTCCTCTATTTGTCTTCAAGACCTCAACTTTCATCTTGTCTGCTATACCCAACTTTAGTAGGGTCATTAGGTGATTTTTCTAGTGTAAATCTACTAAAATAACTTTCTTGCCTTAAGTACAAACCTCTAAATTCCCATTTGCTTTTGGACTAATGGCTCTCATGATCTCCTACTATTTATCACCCTTACTTCCTATAGGAATCCTGTATCCTTTATATTTACTGCTTTTTCAGGTGTCCTTACATATTTGTCTTCTCTGATACACACATGTATTCACCACTCTATAGAAGGAATAGAGCAGGAGCCCAAATAGATAAGCTCACTTTGTAAGTCATCACCTCTTAGTGGTAACTGCAATAAATCTGATATTTGCTTGGTGATGTAAGCCCGTCCCATTCTGCATGCTCTATATGAAAATGTAGTCTCATTTCTGAAGTGTAAAGTACTTTAGCATGTCATCTGTTTAATGATAACTTAGCAGTGTATGCGATATAGGTCTAAAAATATCTACATACCGTGTGTGTGTGTGTGTGTGTGTGTGTGTGCATCAAGATGGGCAGAAATTATTTGAAGTCCATATGTTTCTTGAGAAATATTTCATCTGAATTTGTCCTAATTGACTTTTGCTATGGTAAAATTTCTTAAGCCCATAAAATTTCTAAATTTCCAAACCACTGTCCACACGTTTTTTATTATGCCCTCTAGTGGGTACTTATCTGTGTCACAGAGTCCAATTTTAAGATTCTCTTTAGCCTAAGAAGTACTTAGTAGGGTGACTATGTATCCTTCCTTGTGAAATAGTTGCTACTTAACATGTACTTTCCACACATGCACACACAAACATGACCACAAATATATACAAACACACAAGTACATGAATAAAATTATTCCTGTGTGACAGATATCTAGACAATGTTTTAGAAGACTTAGGAAAGAAAAAAAAAAAACAAGGTCATGTCAGGTTATTGTAAATTAATGTTCATTACACTAACCTCAGTTCAAATTAATAATGCTCACAATAATCCAGTTCCACCAACAGTAATAACCAATCTTTAAGTAGAACTTCTAAGCATTATCAATTGTGCTTTTGCATGCTATGACTCATTTAATTATAAAGGAAATCCTTATGGATGTATTACCCATATTTCTATTTTTTCTAGATAAACTTAAGCAGATATATTAATGAATTGGCTAGTATTAAAAGATTTTGGTAAACATAAAATATTAAAAAATATTACATGAGGGGTCTTTTTATATTTAAATTTCATGGGAAAGTATCTCCATTTTAAAATTTCTACATTAAAACAATATATGATCTTGAATTTTTATAAAACCAGGACATCCCATGTCACATTTAATTGCTTCCTTCTAGTGAGGTATAGAAATTTTGGCTCACAAATTGTGGGCAAAAGGAACACATCTCACTCCCCATGACTCCATCATTTTCATCACATTCTTATTGCACCATAATAATAGACATAGAAATTAGGGCAATTTGGGCAAAAGAAAGCATTAAAATAAGGTCTTACACAAATTTTGCTGTGAAGAAAAATACAAAGTAGTCCTTTGACTCCCTAGAATAGTTTTGTTCATAAATATAGTTAAAAGAATTGAACTGAAGAATTTATCTTTCCTAATTCTATATGGCTAATATCCATCTGATTAACATTTCATACTTGGGCTAGATAGTGTGTCATGATATCATTTATAGAATTTAATGTTTTAATATCTACAGTTTGGACACTATCTGAAACTCTTAAAGGTGGAATGAATCGTTGCTAATTTCATGGCAAAATCAAAAGAATCATCCATGTCATTAACTGATGATACTGGGTCTGAAAGCTAGAAATTTTTTTCCCAATTTGTTCAGTGCAGCAGCCCATTTGACCCCTGTTACAATGTATTCATGATTTCCTATTGCCTGTGAGTTTCTATTCTTGCTTATTGAAATTGCTGACTCTGTAGAAATTTGATCAAAACATCAAAGATTACAGAGAAGCCGTGTTTGTGCCCTTCAAACCATTGATGTAGTGCCTTAACCTCGCCTTCTCTTGATGCCTTGCATATGGTCATCTGTCTTCCTGACTACTACTTCATATGGCTTATTTGTAAATTCAAGCAAATGTGCTTCTGACTGGCACTGATACATCACTGATGCCAAAATAGCAGAGAGGATGAAGCATAAGGACATATTTTTTGATTCAGATGGAAAATATTTCAGATTTATGAGAAAGTCCTGACAATAACCTTTCCATGATATCTTCATATAATCAGTAGCTCTCCATAGCTCGCTTTACCAAATTTTATGACTTCAAAACTTATTCAAAGGAATTATTTTCTTGCTGACTTAGAAGGTATAGTGGGTAGATGTGAGGCTATAGCTGCTTGGCTGAACATCTCAACTCTAGCTTTTCACATACTCGATTTCTACTGCTTTCCAATGACCACTTACAGAGGCATTATGCACAGAACACCTATTGATGTCCCATTGATATTGATGTGATTTTCCCTGGTGGATTGAGGGCAACCCAGCATACAGTCATTAGTATGTAAAGGTTATGTATAATGGATAATAGAGGAAAATGAAATAGCAGAAAGGAATTTGCACGGGAAACAGAAAGCAGTAATAGTTTCAGTGAAAGATTTTCTAGTGTTATACAGCAAATACAAAAGGGATTGAAAAAAAAGACAACTCTTACAGGCCCCAAAAGAGTGGAGGGTGAAATGGTTTCATATTTTGAAGTATAATAGTGTTTTATTCCAACCACAGAAAGCCATTTAAAAATCATCTTATATAATATAGTTCTTATGTGGCATCTTTCACCTGAATGTGTGTTTATGAATGCTTATGTTACTTTCCTGAGATGGTCAGCAATAGGGCAGTAATAAGATAAATCCAGGAAGACAGGGCTTTTTTTTGTACTTGGTTTTGAACCTAAGGTCGCAAACATGCTAGGCAAGCATGCTATATAACACCCAGCTTTAGGCAGAAGTATTTGCTAATTTATCAAAGTTCAAGAAGAAAGTCACAAAGTTTACTGTAAGAAATCTCCTTTTCATTTCGTTATCTGTATTGGGGTAGCATCTTGGATGAAATAAGAAAACAACACAGCAAATATTTTCAAAAGATATCTCTTAACCAATTAAACCACTTAGTTCTACTTAGTTCTAAATTTTAAAACAGTCAGGTTGGTTTATTTAGTAAACTAGAACATTTACTTGTATGCTAAAAAGGAAGCAAGGGCTAATGTTAAAAAACATGTTTTATGAGTTTGCCCTGTCTTTAAACAAAAATGAACAATGAGCAATTTGCTTAACTATTTGGACCAAGGAATAAAAATAAGTGAAAATTAATATTTTACCATTATAATGTCTTCCTACATATATATCCCTTTCAAGTACTTTCATTTTTATTCATTCATTTATGTCTCCTCATAGTCCATGAGTAAATAGAGGTCTGAACAGATTAGATTCACTCATGGCAAGAGATATAGTCAGTAGCAGAAAATTTAACATCCATGCTCATAACTATTATAGTACGTTATCATCTGTTATGGTAAAACAATATTCAATATAAAACATTACTCCCTGAAATGACTAGTAAGAAAATAAAAAAGGTAAACCACTGAGTCTTATAATAAAATTTCTGACATAAGTATGACATATCATATATACTTAAAAGAAGTATAGATTTAACATAATGTGAACTTGTCATTAACACATTATCATATGATCTGAATTTATTTGTACTAAGGGCTCTATATATGTATAAACATTACTTCCATATAGTAAACTGAACAGAAACTAACACATATAACACCAAATTGATTTCATAATTCAGCAAGAACATTTTGAAGGGTCTTTATGGTACTGGAACATCTCAGATATTCCTTATTTTTATCTTTCTTTTAACACTTATTTACTGTGTTTGTGTGTGGACACGCATGCCATGTTATGTATGTGGAGATCATAGGACAACTTGTAGGCCAAAGTTCTCTCTTTCCACAAAATGGTTTCAGGGCATTTAGCTCTGATGTCTCTTCATGCTAAGCCATATTTCTGGTCCCTACTTCTTATTGTGAATGAGTTCATGATAAAATTTATTGGAATTGCAATAAGTCCTTATCCTTCCATCTCATCAAAAGTATTTCTCATCCAAGTCAATGTAAACTAAATAAACATAAAATGTAAGCATTGAGTGAAACATGATATATAAGAAATATTTGTGACACAGGAAAATATCCATGTTTAATAGAATATAGATTGCTTGATGGGAATTTCTAAACCAGAATCATAGAGGCCATCAGAGGCCATGTCTCTTTATTGCTGACATAATAGTAATTGTTTTTCAAAAGTTATCTGTTTACTTGCTTACATTCTATTGTTTTAGAGCTCCTAGAAAAACTGGATATGGGAAATCTTGGATTTGTTAACACTTTGAAAAATAGGAACCAAACAGGCATGCTTTGTTATTTACAGTTATGAGAAAATTTAAATCTTTTTTATTCACTTCTCAGAATCATATTTGTTATATCTTAGTGAATAATTCTGCTTCAGTTGGGAAATGAAATTTCAGGTTAAACCTGAAAAAAGTTGCTAATGATGTGCCTAGATAGATTTTGTTCATCAGAATATTCTATCTATTCTTGGAATAAGGTTTTCAAAAAGCACATATCTTATAGTATTTACATTTTAAACTGGCAGAACCACTGACGTGCATAAATTAATATTCAGTCAAAATAAAATGCCATCCAGAAAAATCAATAGAATTTTCTATTAAGTGTGGGTGACTTTAATCAGAGTGACTGAAGAACATTTTTTCTCTTAAAAGACTGTATATAATTATCCTCCCAAGCTTAAGAACCACTTTCCAACTTTCTTATGAAATTAAGGTTGTATGGTTTGCTTTCTATGAATTTGTGGGAAGACATTGTGCACTAAATTTTATGAAAGCTCTCAAATAAGTATTTCTTTAATGAAATTAGTACCTGAAGATTCAATAGCCATATTACTATGCACCTATAATTTAAGAAGCTACTGTGGATTAGTACTTATGACTTTTAATGATAAAACCATAACAACCAGTTAATTGAAAGGAACATGGCTAACTCCATTACATTAACTGCAGTCAATAAGACTGTGTTAGTACAAATATTTCTTCTCAAAGAGTGCTCCTTTCACACCAACAACAGTACTTATGGTTAGGGATGAAAAAAATGCCTAACTAGAAACCCGTTTGTTATTACAGCAGTTAGCTATTCTATAAATTTGTACATCCCAGTATTGAGAGTGAATTCCTACCCCACTGCAAACAAAACAAGCAGGTTAAAAAAAACTGGTATATAGAATAAAGGGCTTACCAATTACATAGGCTAGTAACAAGGCCAAAGTCACTGTGATTGCAGTGGCGCTCAAGGCAGTGCACTTCCAATTGCAGCATCTATAAGGTTTGTTAAAAGTGAAGGCAGGTCGGGAAAAGGTGCTTCGAGGCAGTGGCCTGGGTGGTGGTGAGTAGACAGTATTGGATGTCAGAGGGTAGTTCTGACTGGCTGCACTGAAGATAGCAGAAGAACCAGATCCGTGTTTGAACAGGAAATGCCTAATAGGGAAAACAGAAACGTTTACCAGAGCAAATTGCTACAATCCCACAAACATTACTGATTTCAAACTACCATGCTATGTATGCCAAATCTCATGAGACCAAAAAAGGGCTAGACAATTTTTTAATTAGATATTTTCTTCATTTACATTTCAAATGTTATCACCTTTTATGATTTGCCTTGGAAACCCCCCCTATCCCAAGCTCCCTCTCCCTACTCGCCAGCCCACCCATTTCCACTTTCCTGTCCTGGCATTCCCCTACACTGGGGCATCAAGCCTTCACAGGACCAAGGGCCTAGCCTCCCAATGATGGCTGACAAGTCCATCCTCTGCTACATATGCAGCTAGAGCCATAGGTCCCTCAATGTGTACTCTTTGGTTGGTGGTTTAGTCCCTGGGAGTTCTGGGGGTACTGGTTGGTTGATTTTTTTTTTCTTATGGGGTTGCAAACCCCTTCAGCTCCTTCAGTCCTTTCTCTAATTTCCCCATTGAGGACACCATGCTCAGTATGTAACTCAGAGTTAGCTGAATTTTATTTGGTATCTTTGCCATTTCTTTCTCCTCCTTGTCTTCTGTGTCCCTCTGTCTCCTTCACTCCCTCCTTTCCTTCCTTCCTTCCTTCCTTCCTTCCTTCCTTCCTTCCTTCCTTCCTTCCTTCCTTCCTTCCTTTTTTCCTTCCTTTCTTCTTTCTATTTTTGCTGACAATTCAGTGTTGCTCTTCAAGATTTGATATTTGCAATGCTTTTCTCATTTATAAATCATGATTCTTAAGAGCTGACTGCATTGTACCATCACATTTTGCTAATTAGAACATTCTAGATATCAGTGTTATCTTTGCTGAGATTCAATAAATGCAATCAATCATGCAACACCCCCATCCAAATATAGAACAATTTCATAACTCCAGGAATTCTCACTTATTTTTTCGAAGCAAATTTTCACCTTCATTCCCAGAGACAAATTCAATTCTACAGTTTATTACCAGACATTCATTATGCCTGCATGGAACTTCATACAAATGGACTAATGATCCTATTATATTATATTCTTACAGGGTGATCAAAGGTTGCTCATTATTGTTATAACTGATCTTCACAAAGAGTAGTGATGTATTCATAAGTCAGGACTTGAGAAAAACATATATATGTATTTTGTCCCTATAATCTACCCTTAGTAGGTGCTAAGTGCCATGTGTTCTATTGTATATTCATCACTGCATTCATTTTTTACTTGTGTGAAATAGGCTATGCTATCTTCCTCAGTGAACATTTAAGATCGAGAAGACAAACACAGATTAAACAACTTGTTTCACTTGCCACACAAGTGACAGAGCTAGAATCAGCATACAGGGTATCCAGGCTTCAAAGTCCTGAATCTTAAGCACTCTACTGTGCCCTCTGTGGCAGTAAAATGCACTGCTAAACAAAGCACATTCTGGTGCTGCATTTTAATGGATAGTATAAAACCTCTCAGTAAGTGAAAAGTCAACATCACCTTGCAACATATGCCCAAATGCATACGTTTCATTTCCAGCTTCCACAATGCAAGGAAAAGAAACATCTGCATTTAAAGAACTCCAACAGCTCTACGAGCCAGTTGATGAAAAATGTTGGCAATTGGGAATTTTGCTTGAGTATCATGAAGGTTAACTGTTTTTCTAGAAGGCTGGGTTTCTGAATGATATTGAGATTCCTGTATATTTCTAGAGGGCAATTTAATATTATATACCAAGATATTTTAAATATACATTTGCTTACATAATAATTATGCTTGTAGGAGTTTTTCTTCAGGAAATGATGTTTATGACAATTTATTTTAAAACTTATTCATTACAGTGATATTTATAATAGCGAAAATAAACTACTCATATCCCTAATAATTGGTAGTTCATTAAGCAATTTTAAAAACACATGACTTACAGACAGTACAAATTGTGCTATAAACACATTTATTCACTAAGAAAAAAGTTTTCATATAGTACTAAGGGAAAAGACCCAGGCTTCAAAACATAAAATATCATTTTTTAAAATAAAAAGATATGATATTCATAGGTAAAACAGTAATTTATTTTTAGAAAGTATGGATATTTTATTAATGAAAAATTTCTTGATCTCATATCAGTTTTATAGCTAAAATTAAAAGGTTATTATTGGGTAAATTTTCTAGTTTCCTCTTTATCTGAAGAGGTCAGCTTCCAAGTTAGTTTTTATAAATGTATTAGTTTGACCTTTGTATGTATTTGAGGTTGGAACTATTATCTTACTCTATAGATGACAAAAGTTAAGTACAAGTGATAACTGATAATTTTTATAACACTAACATAAAATATTATACCCTTTTATATTCATTACAATCTTATCGCAATGTTTATGTCCCTTTTACAGATGAGAAAACAAAACAACAAGAAGCAGAAACCAGCCCATGGTTCCATTACCAATAAGTGGTGATGTGCACTTTTGATCTCTGGAGCCATTTCTATCAGACAATAAGTGTACTGGGATTATGCAGCTCCTGAAAACCATTAAGATTTTAATGTAGGTGTCTGTTAAAGTACAGAAGAAGCACATTTTGTGCTGAATTCGGCATGTAGGCTTTCAATAGAGCTTTATTACTTTTCCCTTTGGCTTAATGAGAAGAATGTGAGAATGGCACCTATAGATTCAGAAAATTGGAAGGAACTTCCTTACAAATCATCTAGTAGCCCAATGTCCTCATTTTTCAACGAGAATAACTGGAACCTAAAGAATAAAAGTGACTTACTGAAGTAACAGCTAGTTAATATTGTAGATCAAACTGGTATTGGATATTTCCAACTTAATATATCTCCATTGTCTGATGTTATCAGGGATACTAGTCCTCAGTAGAAATGCATCATGGTCTAATAACCTATGTTAACTGACTCAATAAAGAATCACTATCAGTTCAAACCATGTTACAGAATGTATGTGTATTCTTTTGTTTGTATTTGTGCTGCTTTGTTCTTTGTTAACTTGGACCAAGCTGACATTATCGGGAAAGAGGGAGCCTCAGTTAGGAATTTTGCCTCCATCATACTGGCATGTAGATGAGTGTACGGGATATTTTGATTGATGATGGATATGGGAGTGCCTAGACCACTCTGCACTGGTGATCCTAGATGGTGTTAAGAAAGCATGATGGACGAGCCAAGGGGAACAAGAAGTAACTGTTTTCCTCCAGGGCTTTTACTTTGGTTTCCCTCATGTTCTACCTTGAGCTCCCTCACTGATAAAAGTACAAAGTGAAAGTTGCATTTGGTTGGTGTTTTTAGCACAGCAATAGAAACCCTAGTCAACACAAAACATTCATACCAAACTGGGTGGTATTCCATTACAGATATGGCCATGTGTTTTGAGGAGGATTGTGGTAGCATATGAACTTGAGGCTGAAAAAGACATTGGATACTCAGAGCTCAGTGGACTCTTGACTGTGGGTTCTTGGAAGGCAAGATTTTTGAGCAATGCGATAATATAAGCCTGTCTCATGGAGCTTCAGAGGCAAGAAAAGATTCTTTCAGGACCTTTAATTAATACTCTAATTCTGGTCTGCTGGAGCTGAAGAATTTTCTGTGATTATCAAGAGACTATAACTACAAAAGTAAAACCTTTGTTTTGCCTGAACAATTGAGCTTGTCTGCTGGGTCATAATATGCTGTGATTGAGAGACCAGTACCATTTCTCTGGAAGTGTTTCCTCAGGATCAGCAAATGGTAGCTGTAGTTTAGATTTGGCCAAAGCTGTACCCTGTGCTGATAGCTGAACCAGGTATTGTGTACATTTCCTAGAGCTTACTGGTTTTGAAGGCATGAAGGGTCATGGAAAGCAGCTGGGATTTGGCACTGAGAAGCCATTGGTGAAGGTGAATTCTCAGTTTTTATGAAGACTGCAGCATATTGAAAATGCCAATACCATGGGATGACTGCCAAGGACATTGCGGAGTAGAGCTGGCCTGAGTCTCCAACAAGCTGTGTGTGCTGCCAACAGCTGAATGGAGAAATGAATCCTCTTGGGACCTGGAAGATCATGATTCCCTGATATATGATACTGAAGTTTACACTATTGGACTTTGGTTCTGCCTTGGTTAACACCTCCCACCCCCTGAAATAAGAAAGTATATAACTTGGATTTTGATTTTATAGGAGGTCACACTTGAGAGACTTTGAACTTGTAGAGAAAGCCTGGGGTATTTGAGAGACTGGATATTTTAAGATATTGGGATATTTTAAAGACACTGAATATTTTTAAAGACTGTGGGGCTTTGGAATGCTTTATACTGTGATATTGATATTAATTTGAGATCTTAGAGGTAAGGTTAAAAGGCAATAAATTAATAAGCAGAATGACAAGGGGTCAATTTTGTTGTTTTATTTATTTATTTATTTTTCACCATGACATAAGACAGAGTCATCTGAGAAGAGGGAAGCACAATTGAGAAAATGTCTCCATGAGACTGAACTAGGTGTAAGTCTATACAGAAATTTCATAATTGATGATGGATACCAGGCCATTCTGGGCAGTATCAACCCTGGGCTGGTGGTCTTGGAAGGTATAAGAAAGCGGGCTAGAAAAGGGGAAATCATTTGAAATGTAAATAAAAAATATATCGAATAAAAAAAAAAGAAAGCAGAATATGCAAGCCATGGTGAGCTAGCCAGTAAGGAGCATTCATCTATGTTTCTGCCTCAGTTCTTGCCCTGATTTCTCTCAATGATGGACTATGAGGTGGAAGGATAAAATGAACTAAATCCTCTTACCTCCAAGTTGCTTCTTCATAATTGTTTTTTAGTGCAACAATAGTAATTCAACCCAAGATACTCATGATCCAAATTCTGGTAGTTCTACTTGCACAAGTACTCTGTTCTCTGAGCCTTCTTTTGCATGCCATATGTTCTTATAGCCTCTTTGAAAGGCAAATTATTTTGGCTGAATGGGCAAAGTCACAGGACAAGCTACCCTTCAGGAGATAAAAGAAGTATTGCTGTTTCTAAAGGGTATCTAATTCATCTCAATAATGAAATAATGGAGACATGTTATATAAATAGCAATAAGAGAAAATATATTTTATTAGAAAAGTGACCCATACCATTGTGTTAGTTTCATGTAATTGTACTTCCTCTTTTAGGTATTTAAATAAACTGTTACTTAGTGATTGAGATTTCCTCAATGCCAGAGACCTCTCCCAGCCAGAATTTTCCTCATTGGTCATTAAATTTACTAACGAGTAAGAAATGGAACAATTTATGAGCAATACAGTAGTGTAGCCTTATTAGCCTCCCACCTCTACCCTTTGACTATTTTGAGATAATAAAGTGTCACAGACATATAACTAATCCTATATAGCATCTTTCTGATATACTTTTATGAGCTAAAGGGAAAACCCAGGAGTACAGACCTTTTTATCTAATGTTTGAAGATAAAAACTCTTCAATCTTTTGCATATTTATGAAGAACAACAATTGGATTTTCAAGACAATGTAAGTGGCCCAATATACTAGATATTGATTTAGTTTGGTATATCATTAAGAGATAGAAGAAAGAGAGAGAATTTTTGGCTATTATGATGGCAATTACAAGCAATAATCAATATCCCTGAGCACTGTAATTTCATCTGATGTACACCAAAGAATTTCCAAATGCAGTTTCATAAGTAAAATATTACATCTTAATGAATAAATTCAACAGTCACAGCAGAGCAGCATTTAAACTAATTCATGTTTGAGTGGAATCCAAATCACAGTCCTCAGTGAGAGCAGATAATAAAATAAGTTTGTATACTAAGGTTCTTGTTTTCTTATTAACCAGCTCAGCCTAAGAGTATGCTAAAAGTGATCTCTACTGTGGTGTGTATCCTGAGAAACAGCAATATAAATGGTGTGTATTGTCATTAGCTTTGCAGGTCATTGTGGAAAGTGAAACTGGTACCTAATGTGTTTTCATAGTCCTTGAAAAAAAAGTAGGAGCATAAAGACAAATGCACAGTGCTAGACTTCAGCTATGTGCTCATAAAATCAGATCATCTGTCTACACACATTGCATTTTCCCTCAGGTCCCGAGGATATACTAAAATGTTGTTATCAATTTCATACAATTGGGTTTCTTTTCTGCCACAGAGCAAATGATGAAAATGCAGTTCAAGAGTTTACATGTAAGTACTGCTTCTTTTTGCATCTGTTTTAATATTCAAGTTTGAATTTAAAAAAGGAAAGTAAGATATTACCAAAGGAAATGGGAACATAAGGAAATTGGAAAAAAAAATCTTCAAGACTGATGAGACCCAGTCGTGGTAAATGGGAGTATCATAAATGCTCCTGTATGGATTTTAAAATCATCGATAAAAGGGTGAAAATGAACTCTTTTAAGCCCTTATACTACATAATTCTGAAGGTATCTGTTAGCATTAAATAATGTGATTTAATATGGCACTTAAAATTCTACAGGAAATAGGCAGAAATCTACAGCTTTTAAACAACAGATACATAAATAACCAATAGTTTTTCTCTTTTATATCTTGTAAACATTCTTATGAGACACATCTAAGCCTGTTTTACTGTAGCTATAAGCATTTGGATCACTTCTTTTTCCCAGAGAAGCAGATTCCCTTTGTTTCTAGTGAAAGTGAAGTTGATTTAAAAAAATTATGAGTAGACCTAAATTACAATTGGATGGGATAGCAAAATTTAGTTCCATATTTTAAGTTATTAAATGTAGTTTGGTGATAAACATCTAAATCACATGACATAAATTTGTCATCTTAAAAATTTTAAATTATGTAGTTTACTACTATTAAGTCCTTTGTGAGAAGTTTCTAGAATCACTTTCCTCTAAAATTGGAAGCATTATTTGCCAATTAAACGACCCTTTTCCCCAGCACCCATCATTCCCCTATTTATAGGATTTTGACTACTTTACCATTGAGGAAATATACAGTATTTATATTTTCATAACTAGAGCATTTCACTTAACATGACTTCTTTAAGATTCATTCATTTTGCAGCATGTGACAACATGTCCTTCTGTTTTAAGGCCAAATAATATTCCACTGTATATAAAAATACATTTTCTTTATCAATACTGAGGGTACTTCTCTCTTGGCTATTTGGAATAGTCCTTCTGTGAAAACAAGACAACTAACATCTCTTTCATGTCTGGGTTTAGTTGATTTGGATACACACCCAAAGGAAGCATTATGGGATCATATGGTACTTTTTTTTTTCCTGAGAAACTTACATGTTACTTTTCCATAGAAGCTTATAAGTACCACTAACAGTGCACAAAGTTTTCGGTTTAGTACATGTTTACTATTATCTCTTCAATGTTTAATATTGTGGTCTATTTTTATTTTTCAGGTTTACTTATTTTACTTTATGTGTGTGTTTGTTTTGGCTCTATGTGTGTATAGGCACCATGCACATGTCCGGTGCTTTCAGAGGTCAAAAGAGCACTTCTCAACTGCTAGGACTAAAGTTACAGATTGGTGGGTGAGCTGCCTGCTGTGGGTTTTGGTTCCCTGGAAAAGCAGCAAGTGTTCTTAACTACTGTGCTATTTTTCCAGTCCTTGGGCTTCTGTTTTGATAATAGTCTTATTAATGTGGATTTTACTTGTATTTCTGTGATTGTACATCATTCCACATGTATTTTGGGATTTTGTTCACTGTCTTTGGAGAAATATGTATTCAATCTAATGGTTCAAAAAACACATATAAAAAGACAAGAAAACAGTATTTTGAGTCAGCTCCGTTTTCTTCTCTGCTGAGAAAATATCTAGAACTGATTGTGGAAAGTAGTTTCCATCTCAATACTCTGTTTTTCATTACTCCAATTTAGAATAAATACTCATAAAAGGTAATTATATAAATTTTCTTGAGCTTATTAGTATTATAAGTTTGAAAATGAAGTGGGGTAAATAATTTTATTCCTCTACTAGTGGTTACATCGAGGAGAATTTCATTTTTGTTTCTTATTCTTAATTCCAAATATTCAGATAAACTCTGTCCACATGTCCCCTGCAAATTTCATATGCCAGATATTGACAAACTTCTGTCCTTGTGTCATTTATAATTTAAAGTAGTTCTTACCAGTGTTTTTACAATTCCTATAGAATTCTTAATTTTGTGAATTTTAAATCTGAGCTAAATATCCATTCTCAGTAGCATTATTCTATGATCTTCATTATTATCGTGGTCGTTTTTGGATGAATTATTCTGTAAGAAGAAATATCTGCCCTGAATGTTAATGTTTCTCTGGTTACTTATCAGCTGAACACAGGAAGCATATTTTAGTTTTAAGGTCTCTAATGTCAGAAGTATATAAGAAAACATTAACACACTGGTTTGCAGGATGCCTTTGCTCCTTTTACAATGCTTTCCTTATGTTTATCAGAAACCACAGAGAAGCTTTACTTATGATACATCAACAATATGGCTGTCTAAATAAGACCTAACCAAGGACAGCATCAGTAGACATGCTAAAGTAGAAGGGGAAATCTTACAGGGCCAAAGTCTAGACAAAGGACTACAGACAACAAAGGAAGGCTAAAAGCAGGAGAAATAGTTTCTTCCCACGTGCAAAGAAGTACAACTGGTCAACCATGAATTCAAATATATATACAATACAAATGGGCTGAGCAGACTATATTTATATATTAATGTATATATACACTCAAATACACACATATAGCAATTACAGTAATAATTTTAAAAGAGGCTATTTATTCAAGAAAGAATAAGAGACACACAAGGAAGATTGGAAGGAGAAAGAAGTAGAGGCAATGATAAAATTATATTTTAACTTAAAAATATAAAAGCTAATGCTCTTAGTTCACTATGTAGAATGAAGCTTAAGGATTCTAAGGTAAATATAAGCAAGTATCTTTTGTTTTATCACATTGAAACGACTAAATATTTTCTTTTTAGTATAATGTAAACCTAGCAGATAAATTGATTCACAAGCTGGTAAAGTGGAGAACCACCTCTTGAAAATTGTGCTCAAATGTCTACATGTGAACTGTGGCAGGCATATGCATGTACATACATACAAAATTCACACATTAAATGGATAGATAGATGAAATAAAAAAGAAAGTTCATTCATATCTCAAATCTTGTGAGATATTTTGATAATGAAGGATTATTCTCAATAAAATTGCTAGTGATTTTTAAATATGCAATAATAATAGCAGGGCAAAGGATATTTAAGGAAAATTTTATTAGATGCTAGCTATTTGGGTATATTACATTATATTTTTATTACATTCTCATGATATCCCAATAATAGAGATAAAAACTATATTTTGTAGGTGAGGTGACCAAACCACCAGATACTAAGACTTTGTAAATTTCCTATCACCTCTCTTCTTTTTCTCTGTCCTGATACTCCTCTCAAATGCTAGATCAATCCTTTCCAGGATCATAACCCTCTCCTTACTTCTTCATGGGAGTCATTTGTTATGCTAATTGTGCCTTGGGTATTCAGAGCTTCTGGGCTAATTAAGGAGAGAGGTGATTGGAGAATGGGTGGAGGGAAGAAGGTTTATGGAACATATGGGGAGGGGGGAACTGGGAAAGGGGAAATCATTTGTAATGTAAACAAAGAATATAGAAAATAAAAATACATAATAAAAAATTTCCTAAGATTACACAACTGGTAAATTATTGAGTCTAATATTAACTTCAGTTTGGTTGAGTAGTACAAAATGACCTACATGGGAGTAGGTATGTCTTTGTTTTACATTGTAGTTTATTCTTACAATCTGAAAAATATGCAACAACAAAAACAGGTGTTCAGTGAACATTTTAAAATTTATGTATGAGTCTTGAAACTCAGTGATTGTGGATATACTAGCTCTCAATATAACTCATAATGCTAAGCTTTGAGAACTGTTTAGAATATATTCTGCTCATATTCACCTTTCCTTCAGTCTCCCTTATCCAGGTCCTGTTTCCTACTCACTCATTTTTTGTCTTCTTTTTGATTAAGCCAATACAGTACAGCTTGTACTGCCAACAGGCTTTTGAATGTGTGCCCTTTCTCTGAAGCATGGTCAACGTGCCACAAGCTGAGTTATTTCATATTTTTAATTTAATGTATACTTTTCATATAATATATTCTGATCATTGTTACCCCTCTTCCCAAATCCTCTCAGAACTTCCTCACTTCCACACCCACTCAAAATCATAACTTTTCTTTATCTCCCTCATTAGATAACAAAACAAAGGAGTAACCAAACAAACATCAGAATAGGACAAAACAAACAGAATAATAAGATCTAATGAAAAAGTTTGAGAAACATGTACACACATGCACATACATACAGATAAAGACATGTGTGCATGCATGCATGTGCATTCACACACACATCATAAAAACACAAAATTGGAAAATTTAATATATAAGTAAACAAACTATAAAGTTAAAAATAAAATCACGGAAAAATCATTATGAGTAAAAATATACCTCCAAAAATACCACTGAGTTCGTTTTGTGTCTGCCATCTACTGCTGGCAAGGGGCCTGCCATTAAGTGTGGTTTGTATAGTCAGTGAGACTCCATTGAACAAAAGTAATTTTTCATTTTGGAACAACTGTCAATTGGTGATAGTTTCTGGGCTAGTGATGAGTGATTGTGTCTACTTCCACTCTCAGTGCTGGGACCCCTTCTAGCTTTGATCTGTGCAGGTATTTTACATGCTTCCACAGTGTCTGTGAATTCGTTTATGTCAGCCCTGATGTGTCTGCAGGCCTTGTTTCCTTGGTGTCCTCCAACCCTACTGGCTCTTACAGTCTTTCTGACTCCTCTTCTGCTGAGTTCCCTGAGCCATGAGGGAGAGATTTGATGGAGACATCCCATTTAGGACCAAGTGTTCAAAGGTATCTCACTCTGTGAAAATTATAGTTATAAGTCTCTGAATTGCTCCCATCTACTGCAGGAGAACTCTTCTATCATGATGGCTGAGTAAGACATCAATCATATCAAATGATTCTTCTTCTCCCAGAAGCTATCAATTGCCAAGAGCTTCTTAGCTAAGAGTGATACTTTGTGTCCTCCTTCCCTCTCCATGCTGGGATTTTGTCTGTCTTGACACTGTACATGTCTTGTGCATGCTGTCACAACTGCTGTGATTTTATATGTGCAACTTCCCTGTTGTGACCAGAAAACACTGTTTCCTTGAAGTCATTCACCACCTCTGGTACTTACAACTTTTCAACTTTCTCTCCTGCAATGATCTCTGAGCTCTGGGAGGACACCATGTGTCAGAGATGTATCATTTAGGGCTGAGAATTCTATAGTCTCCTATTCTTGTATCTTCCCAGTTGTGGGTCTCTATGTTAAATGCAATCTACTGCAAAAAAGAACCTGGCTTATCAGTTCAGGGAGTCAGTGGTTACACAGCTCATAGGCCATATGAGACAATCTACTACTATTACTCTGCTAAATGTGCATAATGTTAAAGTAACGTCTAATGACTTACTATTAAACTCAGAGATTAGTGCATTACTCAACCCTTGTCAGACAATGTAATCTTAATTCATATGGTGATCTGTTATTTCTCATTGCAAATATGAATATTTATATATATGCAAAGTACCTAACTGAATCTTTTTAGTGGAAATATTTCTGTCAAATCAAAATTATCAAAACCAGAAAATTATATTAAGATTTTTAGCTGGGTGGTAGTGGCGCACGCCTGTAATTCCAGCACTCTGGGAGGCAGAGGCAGGTGTATTTCTGAGTTCGAGGCCAGCTTGGACTACAGAGTGAGTTCCAGGACAGCCAGGGCAATACAGAGAAACCCTGTCTCAAAAAAAAAAAAAAACCCAAATCCAAAAAAACAAAAAAAAAAAATTATACATATTGAAAACTATCAGAAAAGTGAAGTTGTTTTATCTCTATTTATAATGTGAGAGATATCTAAATTTCCATATAAACCAAACATTTCTGATAAAGCATACTTAAAGGTAGACCCTCAAATACATTAAATAAGTGTGGATAAACTTCATAATACTCATTTTTTAGTAGATGACTCATTATTTAACTTATAGTTTGTAAGTCTAATTTTAACATAAAAATTAATGTTAAGGGGCTGGAGAGAATACATAGTAATTACAGAGGGCTGGGGTTTGGTCACCAGAACCTACATGGTGCCTTATAATTGCCAGTAATTCTAGTTCCAGGGCAACCAATGCCTTCTTCTGACCTCCACGGCTACTAGCATGCATGTGGTACACATAAAGACATGTGTAGGAAGAATGTTGATATACATAAAATCAAATATGTTAAAGGCTATACCACCTGAAAGGTAAATATGAAATTATTATTTTCTATTAATACAAATATTTGATAAAAGGTTTGGGTTAATATATAAAATTGTTTTAGAGTAGTAAGCTTAGCAGATTTGTATGAAAATATTTAATAGCAAGTTGGGCTTTGAAGCATGATCTTGAAGTTATAATCTTGTCAAATATGATAAAAATTAGAAAGTGATATATAAGCAAGTTTATCAACATTCATTGCAATTTATATATCTTTCTCATGAACGAAAAATTAAGGACTACTCAATGGTTTTCAGTAGCTCATTCCCCAGCAGAGAATGTCTGAAACGGGAAAAATCATGTAGCATGGAAAACTCTGTGAGTATACTTTTCACGTTAAATCAGACACTGCATTTTTTGGTACATGCAAACATTTTCTTAGTTTTATAAATAAGCTTTCTTATTTCTATTCAGCTTCTTGAGTTCTTGTTTGTTTATTTGATTCCTTCCTGCCCCCTTCCTTTCTTATTTCTCTCATTCTTCAACCAAACTACACATAAACTCATATTTTCACTCCAAAAAATTCAGATTCAGAAGTAAACATGGAAATCTTCATAGTAATTGTGTTCTATGATTAAATTTGTCAGAATTTTTCTTCATGATTATTTGTGGTTTTGCATTATTAAAATGAAAGTGTGCTTCTTTTATTTGACTCTCCATGGTCTATCCATTGAGAACCTGTCAGCTTTATTTTACCATTGCTATTGTCCCCAGTGCCCTCTCTTTCTGGACATTCTATATCTTGTGCGTATCTTATGAAATATGTCACTTTTCTAGGCCTCTGCATCTTTTAAATAATTTTAGGAAAGAAAAATATCAGAAGAGCTGATATTCATAAAAGAAGTATTGGGCTTACTTAAGGCTGAAGATAAAAATTAGATTGGATATGGAGAGAATGAAGAGTGTAGGTGAAGCAAAAGAAAATCTTATATATAAGGATGGGTAGACAGACAGACAGACAGACAACAAAAAAGGGTTATATTTGCAAGGGGGGTTAATTTGTTTGTCGCTTTGAGACTCTGGCCTCATTTGTAATAATCTAATATAAGAAGTCAGCAATGATACACTATAATCTTCCATCTTATGAATTCCCAGAACACAGACCAATTAATATAAAATGTGTACATATCCAATGTATCATAATATACTCATTTTACTTAAGGCTCTCACAGAGAAATGAGAGTAGTGACAAGGTTATTAGAGATAAAAATTGTATAAGTTATTGTCACTATATTAAAAGGAAATCTTGGGAGAGGTTCAGAGCTAAATGTGTACAGTTGTATGGTATACAATGAGAGTCACACTTGCATATAGATTGGAGACTATCTAAATCCTCCAACAGGAGCTTTGAAAATGGAGAAAATAAAGGGGAAAGACTCAGAAGAAGGCTTGTGTAGAGAGTGAGAATTCAATGACAGATTCTGCCTCCCAGATTCTGAAGATAGGCTGGCTAACAATGACAGAAAAGTATATCTTAGGTGAGGGTAGATGTGTTTTTAACTGTGGCTTGATTTTGTCATAGAAAAGAACATATGGCAATGTTTAAAGAACATTTTATGTTTCCGCAATTGGGGGGGTGTGGGTAGTGTTTCTTGTTACTAACATGCAGTGGGAGAGGCTGCAAAACATCCTGATGAGTTGTCTCTTCAAGATGTACACATCAATGATTTGTTCACCTTGAAATGTCAATGACAGTTTTGAAATAACATGGTCTAAAATTATTCATTTAATGGGAACATGCAGTTTTCAGTATCTCTAATTCTATGAGAGGGAATTAGGCACTCTTGAAAAATTTCCAGGGAAATATTTTCTTGTCAGAAATTTATGATTTTATCCTTTTCTCTAAGCTCACAGTTATTACTACTTGAAGCTATTTTCACTTGTGATTTCTCTATTATCCAAACAAATGCCTCAAACTTTAGGCCCAGAGCACATATACAATTATATACAACTCATTCATATTTGCCTTAAATATTTACCTTTACTGACTAAACAAAGGAAATCTTTGTAAGTTATGTAGAATTGAAGACATTTGGTACTTCAATTTTAAAAAATTGCTTTTCAAATTGTAGCTTTCATGAACTTGTCACAAAGCATAAATCCAAATCTTCAACTGCTGATTAAAATATGTTGAATATATAATAATCACATCAATTTAAACAACATTAACTTCCCCCACAATTTGAAAACCTATGAAAGAGCCAAATGGGGCTCTGTGCTGTGATTTAAAAGTCAATAAGTACAATTCCCCTTGAGCACAGGAGAATGTTTGAAAAATCAGACCTTTCCTCTGAAATTGTCCATACTTGCTGTATGAATTTTAGGTCACAAAGAGAAGCATTGGTTCACATTTATCACTCCGATACAGCATAGGGGCAGAGATAAGAGAAGGTCAATGACAAGAGTACAATGATCTCATGCAGTGTTATGACCTATATGATAAGAGAAATCTATACTTCTTGTCTCTATGCATAATTGTCAACATTTGGGAAAAGAACTCCCACCAAAGATTCATAAGATGCAGCATAAAAATGGCTGGTTGGGATAGGAGTGTAACTCAAACTATATGAAATACTGTTCTATTTCCTTCATAATTAGAACGTAAAAGTATGAGGAAAGAGATTGAAATTCTACTTTAGCTTCAAAGTATGGTCCTATGTGAGACAAATTTTTATATGAAGTGCTTTAAATCCTATGTCCATGAAAAGTTTTGTGTTTTAAAACACACAGTCACACACACACACACACACACACACACACACACACACACACACACACAGAGAGAGAGAGAGAGAGAGAGAGAGAGAGAGAGGGGGGGGGATCAATTAAAATTATCAACAGTTTTATTGTGCATTCATGTATCAGAAAGATCATTGTCACTTAGGCTAGCAATGACCTAGGAGTGCCTACTTAAGTATACCTGATTGCCATCACTGCCATCACCACTCTGTCCTGATGGATAGGCATGTTCAGCTTCTTCATTCCTCCTTACATAATAGAAATTCTGAGGGTATCTCAATGTTCCAACTTAAATTTATTTCTCATATATAGGCATGTCACATAGAATTATCCAACTTGCAATTAATTATAACTCAACTTGTTGGAAAGCTTAAATTATCAGAATTCTTTCAGTGGACGAGCAAGACACAGAAAGATAAGGCACAGAGTGACAGAAATTGCAAACCATAAGTGATCTTAAATATTTTGCTTCAGTCTCTCATCTGACAGTTGATGAAAATGACATTATGTTAAAGAAAGAAAATCATCAATGTCATATACTTATTTATTGGCAAAATTGGACTTGGCCTCAAGATTTCTAACTTTGAATCTTGTGCCTTTCCACTACTCACAGGTAACTGTTAAAATTTGCAACAAATATCCTTGGACCACTAGACATTTTATTCACTCTGCAATATCTTTTCAGTTTCAAGTACTTTATAATAAAAAATTCAGGTCTAAAATGGCAACTCTGATATAACTGTGAAAGATTGGATTTATTATCATCTGGATTATAAAAAGTGGATTCATGTTTAAAAGTGATTTTCAATAAGAATAATATTTTTTGAAAAGGTCTATTTAACCTTAAGCTTATCCAAATCCAATTACCCAGAAGCCCCCCATTTTCTGAGCATTTAGGCTTATCAAGATTTTTATATCAATAGAATACAAACTAGTATATGTTTGTAGGCAGGGAAAATTAGCTGAACCATAACCCAACTTACACAGACAAAATGGGATAATCTGGAGTGCCCCTTATAGCAGAGACATGGTCATATTCAAAGATTATTGTGTTGATTTTGTAAAAACTTGCATTCCAGTTCCAATTCTTACTGTTAATAATATTTCCCTAAGGCTCTATTAACTTGCATTTAAATTGGGACTGCTTCCTATCATATTGCCCTTCCAGGGTTGTGCAGTCTGATATAAGATGGCATGTAAAAGTATTTTGAAAAAAATATTAACACGTATTTGCACATGTGCTTATATGTACACATACATTTGTACATATATCCAATTCATTATTTAAAATCCAATATTTCGACTTTGTTAAAAAAATATTTAGCTGTTGAAAGGCAACCAGTAATGTGTTGCTGCAAAATTACCTAGGTTCGTGACATAGTTCATTACAGTAGATGACAAAATTTGAGCGATTGGACTGTCACACATGAAAGACAATTATTTTAATTGAATTCAGGAAAAACAGAAGATTGTGAATATTTTATGCCAAAAGAAATTAAATTTTCTAAGGGGGTAATATCATGTTGTACTTGATAATTCCATGGATGAATTAGAAGTAGTCATAAGTTAGCAGCTGTTTTATCAATGTAAGCCCTGAGGTGTACATATGTCACTACTGAGTATTTTTGTCAGTAATATGGGACTGCCTAGAGTTCTGTGTATGTATGTCAGATGGAGAAAAGAAATATGACTTATAATCATGACTTGGCAAGGTAGCTGCTTGCCTTTGGGAATATATGATTTAAGTTTGACAGCAGATTTTTAGTAAGGGCGGGGGGATTTTAATACCTCCTTCTGCCACGATACTGACAAAAGCAATCCTTTTGCAGATGGGCAATGGAGGAATTCTCAAATGTAATCATCACCATATTACTCTTGTGAGAGGGTTAGAAGCCTGAAGTGTTGTGTTGGATTGTACTCGTTCCTTTACAGCCATTTGGTCACACCTGTCCTTTTTACCATGTTCTTGCTTTCTTATCTGATATTCTTATTTTATGCCTCTCAATACCATAACTATTCTGACTACCAAATCCCTACTTATAGAAATTAATTCTCCTTTTATTTCCCATTTCAATGTATATGAGTGATCTATCTTGACTCAGCTTTGTGTCAGTCTACCATTCCCCACAAAATAGTGGGATGTTCTTCAGATGCCTCCGTAGTCCTACTTCCTCTAATCCAAATCTGTGAGGCTTCCCACTCAGCATTTTAGTACAACTGGCTACTTAACACTTTTAATGGTCAGAGTCAAAGGTCTCTTTTCTCATCCATATTTAATTTGACTCATCTCTAACATTTGAAAATTGTGATTACCACTGCCTTGAAATAATTCTCCTTTCATTTCTCTACTCTTAGGCTATTCCTTTTCAGTAATTTTGTCCTGTCATTTAGGCCTCTATATCAGTAGTCTTGGAATTTAGTTTTCTCATTCTTGCATTAAATGTTTTTAATATATCCAAGATTTTCTGCATCATTCACAGGAACTCATTATGTCGATCTGTGACACTTAATTACCCATGCCTATCATAGGTGATCTCTAGAATCAGACAATATACAAATTTTGCTTGCCCCCAAAATTTTGTTTTTATAGGAGTTTCTTGTCATTATTTATGTTAAATTGAGACAGAGATGTTCTCAGTCTGTGTGTAGCATGGAGTGATTTGGGACTCAACTCATGGAAATCCTCCTGCCCCAACTTTCTGGGTTCTAAAATTACAGGTATATGCTATAACACCTAGCCCAGAAACACTTAGATTTAAACTAGATTCTCTATATACTACTTAGTGACCTACAGGACTATTGTTAAGCTTTTGTAACTATTGGTTTTAAAACCACAAGTTAAAACAAATATGCTAAAATGATTTCTCCATTGCAAACATTCAGAAAAAGATAGATAGAAAGATGGCTCAGTGAGGAAAGCATTTGCTATGCTGCTAGGATGAATAGATGAGTTCAAGAGCCCACACAAATAATGATTGACATTACAGCAAGTTGGGAATTGGAAACAAGAAAATCCCTGGAAGCCTGTAGGCCAGCCAACTTGGCATATACATTAGCAAACAGCAAAAATATGTGGTTTCAAATAAGGTGAAAAGTCTCAAACTTATGATCTTCCTCTGACACACACACACACACACACACACACACACACACAATTACGTGCATACACTTGAATGTGTATATTCATATGTACACAGAGACTGAAAAAGTAACAGTATAGACATTTTTCTTTTATGGATCTAGATTAATATTTTCAATTATTAATTAGATGAAAATCTATATATCCTATACAGGTGTTTTAATATTTCCAGATTAAAACTGCTATCTTTTTTCTACTAACCTCTCTTCCTGAGTTCACATACATTCTTTTGTTTATTCTCAGTTATTCTATTTTTTTATATACCCTGCCAAAATTTGGTGTGGTAGTGATCAGTATCTGACTATGTGGTCTTCAGTGGCCTGAAATTTGCTATGCTGACAAGGCTATCAGATATCTGCCTGCATATGCCCGTCAAGGACTGGAATTAAAGGCATGTGTCACTGCTCCCACAGAATGCGGTAAAAACACAGATAAGATGTTTTCACATGAAAGCCAGGGTAGGAAATTTGGTAAAACGTGGATATATTAGTCTTCTTTAATTTGTTTGTTGAATTCTAATGTCCAGTGAGTTAGGATATTTGGAAAATTGATAAGCCATCTAATGTCCTGAGTCACGCAAACAACTACCCCTAAAGAAGGACGTAGCAACATATGGCACCTACAAAGGATGGATCCTCGCCAGACACTGCTTACTTTTACCTTGATAATAGATCTCCAAAGCTCCATAGTTATGAGTAATGCATTTCTGCTGACCATGAATTACCAAGTCTAAGAAATTTCATTAACCCAGTTTTGACTAAGACAAATGTGAAAGCAACTAAAGGGAAAAAGTTAAAATATTAATTTGAGTTGTATCTTTGTTCTGCCAGATCACATCTAATTAGTCCACAGGTTTGGTACTATTATTCACTTCTCTAAGACAAAAGACTATACTCCCAACAAGAATATTGTGTCCATGTTGTAATCCTAGCAAGTAGAACAGTGCTGGAACATGGTAAAGAAACAATAATTACCTGATGAAATTTGTTAAAAGGCATCTACATTGTATTGAATCCATCATTACATTTATAATGAACAGTTTTCTATTTAAAGTCTTTCATTATGCACAATCTTATACCCTCACACCAAAGCTGTTTTTTTGTTTTGTTTTTTAATAGAATAGAGAAGCAGATGTTGCTGCTTATTTGCTTATCTGTTTGCCAAAGGGGGCAATTCTTTCTTGAGCTTTCAAGTTCTTAAATGAAATGCTCAGTATCAAGCTTTCACAGATCTTGCAGAGATGCTTCAAAGATCTGAATACTTAACCCGATTTTATCTTCTGCTTTTAGAGCACAAACATTTTTTGTGTTGTGGATTAATAAAGAACCAGCTGGTCTCTTCCAATGGATGATGTTCAGTAGAATTTCTTTGATACATACACAGAAACAAACACATACATTTATGTGTGTGCACTCACAACACACACACACACACTTCTGTAGAAAAAATAAAAAAGGAAATGTGTTTCTAGAATGTCAAATATATTCTCTACTCTCAGGAAAACATATCACACAAGTGTGGATTAACTTGACATGACAATGAACATATTTATTATGATTAATCAAATAACATTGGAGTGGAATAATTATTAAAAGCTGTTACTTGCTGAAAATCAGGTTTTTTTGTGTTAAATATTGAATTCAGTAGAGAACTATGTAGATATATGGTGAGGGAAGACAAAAAGTCAGAGAGATTGATTTGTCTACATTTTAATTTTTGGTTGTTTTGCTCATTTATTACACCAAGAATTTCATCTCTTTAAATTCTCGAAAACACCTGTTTACGTTTACATTTGGATTGCTAAATAAATCTCCATTTAAAATTAGATTTCTCCTCTTCTTGGAAGAAATTTCCTTTCCTTATAAAGTATAACAAATTATGTTTACTTATGGTTTTATTTTGAGGTGAACCTGAGAATATTTTATTAAAAAGCATGCTTAAAAATACTACCACCAAAGTGACAGCAGACTGTTGTGACAGTGGTGTCCAATGTATTGTTATTTATTACTAAAGCTCCGTTTCCAATATCTGAAGAGTATATTGAGAATGCAGAGTTATCTTTATTTAAATTTAAAATATTATATATGTATCATTTGTTATAGGCTGAAAAAAGATTGGTTGATCCTGTTCGTGTGTATTAAATAGGATTTATAGGTCATAGATTAGTTCTCAGAAGTATTTTCCTGTCTTAAAATGAATCTTTAAATCTGTGGCTGAAGATAGATTTGGCTAACCCCAGTGCTGTTAAAGGATTAGAGCATGAGGAATTGTCAAATTTAAGCACTGAATGTGTACATCCAAGCTTTTTTTCTTTAGTCATTATTGCAGGAAAAAAATTATGTCTGTAAATCTATTTTTGTATTGCAAATATCCTAAGGAAAAAGCTACTTATAAATCTTAGGTAGATTTTAGTATTACTTTATAATACAGAAATAAAATTACCACTAGATAGCTTATATTTATGGGTTAATATGTAAAAGGTATTATTTCAAAGATATTTATAATACTGTCATCACTGTTAATATTTCTTCCAAATGTTTCTTTTCCCAAAGACAGATACTAGGTCTAGAAGTATGATAACAAGCATTAGTCATATGGATTTAATTTTTTTCTTTAGTCTTTGCCAGTCACTGTCTTACTAATTGTTTTTGTTCTTCTTTTAAAAAAGTAATCCTGTGCATATGGACCTAAAGCCAATAAAGGCAATTAGTGTCATACCAAGGTATAGTCATCTGTCAGAATATGCTAAAAATAAATGGATAGACCTTTCCCCAACTCCTCTGGGCAGGCATAACTCCTTCACATCGTTCTGGTTTGCCTTTATTAGCTGATGTGGCTATTCTTTTCTTAAACTCGTGTTCTCCCTAGTATTGAAATATTAACAGCAAAAGTTTTAAGTAGGAATTATTTTGGTAGAAGACCAAGGTCTATAGCAGTCATTCAAAATAAATAAATTACCTTTTCAGGAGCAGGGCAAACAAGCTTCCATGGTCTTAAACTGCACTTGGCTAAATATTCTGATGAAGGAGAGGCTATAAACTGAGTTAGGAAATTGACTTGAGAGACACAAAAGAGCATAATTAAGGGAGACAATAATAGTGAAAATTGTCCTTAAAGGAGAAGCTGCATGAAAAGTTTGAGAAACTGAAGGTCATACTCTGGTTTTGCAGGCTGTGGGTTAGATTTTAGATGCTACCACAGAAAGACACTAGATTTTAAAGTATGCCTGGCCCCATAAACTCAAAGAATGTGTGGATAGGATTGAGGGACATACAGACAGGAAACCAAAATCAAACCAAAATAAACATGAAATTCTGAAAATCTAAGGAAAAATAAAAGGTGTGTATAACTCCTATATAATGTCTAAAGTAAACCTTGTCACATTTGATGGGATGTAAGTGAGTAATGTGAGGAGGAGCCCATTGTTAAGATGAGAAAACTGAGGTTTAGAATTCCATAATTGTCCATGGCCACACTATGAAAGGGAAATTCAACATCAGATCTAGTGGCTTCTGCAGTCTATAGCTTTTATTAAAATGACAAAGGGTCAAAGCTATATAATGGCTTTGAGGTGGAGGTTAGGATGACAGAGGACAGAAGGTTCTGGAATACAGAGATCCTTGGAGGAGTCACATTGTACCAGGATCAGTAAGTGTTCAGTGAATGTCTCACTCTGCAAGACATGTTCAGTAAGCCATATACTCAGAGATATTTATGAACAGTTGATTTTTTTAGAACAGATTAAAGCTAATGTGGTTCTTTGAAGTATAGTGACTGTGAATTCCTCTCCTTGTCATCTGGTTCCTGCCAGGATCTTTAAACCAAATTGGAAATAATAATATTTAGTTCATATTTTATATGTTCCTGACTCTGAGCAGATATTTTACAAATAATTTTTCATTCAACTCTTGAGACAAACTCACAGTATAAGGCCTGTAATTTTCTCCATATAACACTTAGAAGAACTAAGGCTGGTGGCAGCTAGTAATATCTAGGCCATGACAATGTTAAGTGCTTTAATCTAGGGATGTTGAAGCACACATGCTTAAGTACATTATTAACTCTCTCTGATTTGTTAAGGTGTCCATGGTTTGGTTGAAAAAGATAGGTCATCCAAAATGTTTTGATACTGGCACTGTTGAGAGAAGAGGTAGAAGAGGCAGTAAAAAGGCTGATAGCTAAGGAAGGAACAGTTCATGGCAGGGTATGAATCGGAATGTAGTGGGTTGTTAGGGTATTGCTTCTCTGATTGATGGCAAGCAGGTAGCAATCCTAAAGCTGTTCTACACATTGATTACAAGGCAGCCTCACTAAACCATGCATGGTTTTTGTCATAAAATACAAAAAAAGTGAGTAGGGCTCTAAAGACTGGAATAAGGTGATGAAAGTGGATATTTCATGTAAAAGAATGCCCAGAAATGCAGTATAGTAAGTATGTTTTTACTTGGGGTGAGCATGAACATAAAGAGAGAAACACTTTTAATTGAATGAAGAAAGAAATTGAAAAGGAATAAGAAGGAGAATTTGTCCTTGTATTATTATTGGTGTTATTATTGCTACTATTTATCAAGTGCTTCCTGGGTTCATGGCTGCTCTAAGAACATTGCAAATTTAATTTATTTAATCCTCACAATACCCATATAAACCTCATGAAATAGGTTTTACTATCATCCATATATATATATACATACATACACACACATTAGCATGAGAGCAAAATATCTACTTTGCACAGTAGAATTAGAATTCAGATGCAACTCTATGCAAGCAGAATGAAATCAAATTCAAACAGTTTAAGGGTCTACACCCTGAAAGTAAAGTCTAACAACACTGCAGTTTTCAAATATATGATTTAAGAGTTTTCATTTATAAACTGTACAAAATATGATCTGGGCCCAGACTTTATTAAAACTGCTTAGAATCTTAGTTACTAGTGCTGTTAATATGTGTTGGCTTTGTTATATATCCATCAAAATGGATGATGTTAGAGTACACAATAATAGTATAAATAACAGTTAAACAAAGGAGTCAGCTTGATCATTAGCCATAACATAGCACCCTAGATGCATGAGTCAAGGCAACTTCTAAGAATCCTATTTAAGGGGCATCAGATATGCTCCCAGCTCTTCCCCAACCAACAGTCTTAGGAATGTCCTGAGAGTGCTTGTCAAATGCCTGGTTGGTATTCAGTATATTATTACTTCTTTTCCCCACATGGCTTTTTGCTTGGCCCTAGTCTCAGTGGGGTGAGAGACTTACTGACAAGGTTTTTTAAAATGCTTAAGTCACGGTACAAAAGAGATGACCTGGGCTAATCAAATTCCCGTTTAAAGGCTTTGGAAGCTAGGACCACAATGAAACTAAACAGTTAGCAATGAGACAAGCAGTTGGAGGAATGAGGTGAGAGGTATTAAGAGGTACATAAGAAATCCTGTAGTGAGGTGGTGAAAGCACTAGACAAAAAAAAAAAAAAAAAAAAAAAAAAAAAAAAAAAAAAAAAAAAGAGCCAACAGTACTGGACAAAGAGAGCAGCAATGTGTGTCTATAAACTTTGTCTTTTCTTTGGGTGTTGAACAGTATTTTCTGAGTTTCCAGGGACTAGTATCTAATTGAACCTGCGTGTTTTTAATGGAATCCTGAATGACCTTTGCTCTGTGAAGCCAGAGAAACTAATAAGCCTCAGGATGCATTGAGCATGAGACTTTAGATTCCAAGAGCAGTTTGTGAAAAGCAAGTATGCTTTAAAGAAATAGGTCAGGAATGGAAGTTGGAACCCAGAAATATGAGATACATATGAAGTAATTGGGGAGACATTTAGCTTTAAACATGTAGCAAACTAACTCATAAATAGTGAAGGTGAGCCCCTATACTTAAATAAGGGGTAATAATATGCTCACAGCCAACCATTGGACTGACTGCAGGGTCCCTGATGGAGGAGTTGGAGAAGGGACTAAGGGAGCTGAGAGCATTTGCAGCCCCACAGGGGGGGGGTAACTACAGTGTCAACTGGCCAGAAGAACCTCTGGGGCTCCCAGGCCTGGGAGTAGACATGGAGGGACCCATGGCTCTGTCTGCATATGTAGCAGAGGATGGCCTTGTTGGACATCAATAACAGGAGAGGCCCTTGAGCCTGAGGGTGTTCGATGCCTCAGTGTAGGGGAAGGCCAGGGCGGGAAGACAGGCTAGGGTGGGTGTGTGGGTGGGGGAGCACCCTCATAGAGGCAGGGTGAGGGGGCATGGGATGGGGGTTTCCGGAGGAGAGTCTGGGAAAGGGGAAAACATTTGAAATGTAAATTAAAACATAGAAAATATCCAAAAAAATGGTGGAGTTTGGTTAAAAAGGAACCTTCAAGTACCTGTCTGAGATAGAATGGAATATTTGAGTTATTAGCCAGTTCTTTTACTAGAGATACAGAAACAGTGGCAGGAAACTACTTAGTAGGGATAATAATGGCACCTTTGAAATGTCCAGTGTTTTACAATGTATGATATACTCTTTATTGTAGTAGTTTGTTCTTTTTAACACATGATCATGGTAGGCAATTTTGGGGGTGTTCTAGTGATGGAAGCCAGGGCCTAAGTGCTTGCTCCTAGGGCAATTTTCCATTTATTTTTTACAAATGAGGAAGCTAAGGCTCTAAGAGGTCCTATTATCTAGCTTGTGCATAGGTTACTATGCACTCACTCCTACACTTTATTGACTAAGCATGAAATGAATATTTTTCAAGGATAAAATTGGAAAGCTTTAGTTAATCAGGCCAGTAAGGCTCTCAAGTATTTTTAACTTCATTTTTCCGATGCTGAATATGTTTCCAAATGGACTAAAAAGGCTCTCTTCTAAATATCACATGGAAACTTATGTTTGTCTCTACATTGTAGGAAACTGAGACCAATTAATACATTCCTTGCACAGATACAGAAGGTCCGTGGGTGCAATTTGTACAAACATGCCTAGATGTACATTTCAAATAAGAATAGTTTTATTTCTCAATTTGCCTGAGCCTGTCTCTACCCTCCTTCTAGATTTCCTGTTATTTGTCTTCCTGAGGAAGGAAGCATGTTGCTCCACAGAACCATGTTGTCCCACTGTTTCTTTAGTTGTAGGAAGCCCTACAGATAAGTCAAAAGGAGACTGAGGGAGATACTTCTGCTTAAAACCATAGAGATTTCTATTATTATTCAAAATTTTTAATTTCATATGTTTGTCTTAGGTGTTTTGCCTTACATGTATGTCTGTGTACCATGTGCATGCCTGGTGTCCAAGGCAGGAAGAAAATGGTATCAGATCCCATGGGATTAGAAGTACATGGCTGTGAGTAACTTTGGAACTGGGAATTAAACCCAGGTCTACTGGAGGAACAGAGAGTTCTCTTAACTGCTGAGCTATCTCTCCTGCCTCTGAAGATTTCCTTTAACCCTTGCTTCTCTCACTTTATACATTTTTCTCCCTTTGATTACTATAAAACATAATAAGAAAAATGAACAAGTGGTAGGAGGAGAAGGAAAGGAATGGGGAAGAAATAAAGGTTACATTTTATCAAAAACCATATATATATATATATATATATATATTAAAAAAACCCACATATGCCTGTATGAAATTCTCAATAATAATACAAATGCACAAACCTTATTATTACTATTATTCAAAATCTGTCATCTTCTCCAAAGATGCACACTACTACCACTGTGTTTTCTATCGGAAGGTAGCAGAAAAGAGTGGCTTATAAAACGTTTTAATCAAGTATGTGGTGAATGATACAGTTTTCTGGATTGAGGCCACAGCACTTTCAGTGTGTTAGTGGTGATACTTGCTGATGCCCTCTAATTTAATATGCTACTAAGGAGGAAAACCTCATAATGTGAGTTTATTAGTCACTCCCTTTCTCTTATGATTCCCAGAGGATATTAAGATAGAAGTTCATGCCAGACATTGTTTATTGACTGATATATTATGAATGCTGTTTATATAAAATTGCCTTTTGAAAATAATTAAGATATAAAGAAGTTAACAGGAACTCCTGGAATTTGACAACAGAACAGTATGCTTTACTAGTGTATATTTTCCTATGTTAATAGAAAGTAACATTTGTGTCTACAAGGATGAATTTGGGGCCTTCTAAATGACTGGCAAGTGCTCTCTGAGATAGACTGCTTTCTCTAAAACCTTCAAATTTTTAAAGAAAGAATGACCAGAAATGGTGATTGACTTCCGAGTCTGGGTCCTGCTCAGAGGACCCAGAGCTGTAGAGGAGTAGAATTTTATTCATAATAAACTCTTAGGGAGTAAATTTAGAAACTCAGATATGCGACATGACAAAAAACCAGTGCCTTATTTGCCTTCAAAGAGTCCTGCTACTAGAATACAGTTTTCAAATTACCTAAGTGTTTTCTTTTTCTTATGCAACTCTTTCTAAACTATTAGGCCACACTTTCTTTTCAAATGCTTTTTATAAGAAATAATATGGCAGAGACTACTGTTTATCTATTTTATTCTGATTTATTTATTTATTTTGATTTATTTATTTATTTATTATTTATGTAATTATTTGAAATACAACACAATTGATTTTCATGTTAAGGCTACAGTGACAGTTCAGATCATTGCTTCATTTCAGTGTTGGTGGGTGTCTGAAAAATGAGGTATTTATGCTCTGGGATTGCATCTTTATACATATATCTATGAGAAAATGTGCTAGAATCATAATTGCTTGTGTGCCTATGAAGGGATCTGCCCTTATATAGCTGGTTGTACATAATGATACATGTTTGTGTTTCTTTGCAGATAACTGACTATGGTGAAAGGAGTTCCTGCAATGAGTAGAGTCATCCTCTGTCAATATTCAAGTGTAGTAGGGTGAATAATATTTTAAGTACCTGGTCTCCAGTGGTATGTTGCTGTTCAAGACCCAGCTGTTATGCAGATGAACTGAATCCTGTGTGCTGGTTGGAGGAGCAGGAGCAGCTGGGCTGGGCTGGCTGCGTGTAGTCATTGATCTTCTTTGTAGAGAGTCCACTGTAGGAGGTGGCTTCCTGGCACAGGTGCAGGCATGCGGAGGAGGTGGCGGTGGTGGGAGGGGTCTGAAGGTGAACTGGTTGTGTGGGCTGCTTTGCATTTCTAAAATCAAGAGAAGAAAAACAGCAAATAAGGACTTTCCTATTTTGGGAACACAGCGTGATAGACTTACTGGGGTTTCAGATAATATAACCTATGTGGTGGGAGAAAAGTTTGAAGTTCATCTGTAAAAATGTCACTTAAAACAGTAAGCATACGAAATGTAAAACATTCATGGTTGCATTTACATGTAAATTCGTCAGGAATATACCAGCAAAAAGTAATGAGGCCACCTCACAGAATTTGTCATCAATGAGAGATAAGGCTACAGAATGGCAGGGATATGATTTCCATCAGTTGATAAAAAAAATCACATTTTTGAAAATACTAGTGAGAGGCACAAATTTGTTGTGAGGAAAATCATTGTGTACTTCAAATAAAACTATAAGGCCACTTTCCGTCTTACCCCAGGAAAGGATGCTAGCCTGCCTACACAGGAGTAAATCCCTACTTCAGAAAAATAGTTCACAAGTGTGTAACTCAACTCTGTGGAACTAATCTCTTCACCAACCCAGCACCTCAAAGTGCTCCTTGTAAAAGGCAGGCTAAGGGGACTTTGTTCTGCTTATTGTACACATTTCCATGGCTAGGCAAAGCAAAGTCTGAACACCTTGTCTTTTGCTACACCTTTTTAGGGCCTCTGCTAAGTTAGAGCACACTAGACAGCACTGGAGAGATTTTTTTCCTGCTTGTTTGCAGAGGGCACAGAAGTCTTCAGACTCCTGATGTTGCTATTCTTTGGTCGTTTTCCATTGCTGTCTGGACAGGCACATATCAAGAAAGTTAGTTAGAATCTGGCCCAGGAGAAATAGCCCAATTAAAGCCCTTTGAAAAGAAATCACTATTGTAGCAGATAGTCGGCCCTCTTCCACAGGAGGAACATAGTAGATGTCAAGTATAGCTTGTAACACCAGCACGTTCTGGATAAACTTTGTAGATGGTACGGCTTTGTCCCACCTCCCCAATGACAACATTGAAAAGCACAAAAATGCCAGAGGCTTTCCCTGCCTAACAGAGGGCTCAGCTGGTGTGTTCTGAGGCCCACTTTGCAGGGACTGATCAGAGGGGAAAAAAATCACTTCTTTCAATCCTTCCACTTCAGACATGAATTTTAAAGATATGGCTTGGTTTTCATATCAAAAAAGAAAAATAGTATCCCAGGAGCAAAAGTATGACAAATTCTTGGCTGAATTTTCTAGTATACATGGTTCCCCTTTTAAATAAACTCAACGTATGAAAATCTGAATTGCACAAAAGACAGACAGGGTAAAGAGTGGTGATTATTTTATTTACAGATTCCGCTAGGGGTTCAGTTATTCTTATATACTTAAGACAATCCATAAAATTTCTAAACTACCCCAGTACCCTCTGTTCCACCCCAAACACATAAATCCTAAAATATCATCACTAATACTTTTAACATTTCTTTATTATTTTTAAACTTTTGCATCCATATTCATAATCATATAGATAGAAATATGATTTGCATGGTTTGAAGTCAAGGAAACAAAGTGCTAGGGCACAAAGGACCTATTAGGTTTTCTCACTTTCCAGATAGGAAATTAGTAGTTTAAACATGAATAGAACTCACATATGATTCTCTGGCCAGTACCATGGCACAGATAAGGCTAATACAGTTTTTTTTTCCTTACCATTCACAGACACAGAATCATGTACATTTTCTAAATGTTTCATCTATGTTTATGTGTCTGCTTCCTTCCTAAATATCTGTAACTTCTAAAACACAGAATGAAGGGTAGTGGATAACAAAATACTATAAGAGAGCACAGGCTTTGGAGTAATGGCAAACTTGGCTTGGAGTTCATTTTCTTTCATACCCAAGCATGAACCTGTCACTTATAATATGCCTATTATATCTAATATAATATCCTTTTTGACTAATTTGGTTGCTATAAGATGAAGTTAATATGCTTGTGAATATATGCTGAATGGGAAGAACACAGAGTCTGTAGTCTTCAGATGCTGAACCCAAGGACCTGGAGACTTGAAATGACTTGCTCAGTCACTCACTGCTTAATTTTCTTTTCCTTCTATTATGATAAAAATATTCTGACAAAACCAACTTAAAGGGGAAAGTTACTTATAATTTTAACTTACAATTATGTGGTTTGCATAGAAATGCCTCTATCCCAGATTCATGAGTTTGAATGCTTGGCCCATAGGGAGTGGCACTATTAAGAGATATGGCCTCGTTGGAGTAGGTTCAGCCTTGTTGGAGGAAGTATGTCACTGTTGGGGTGGGCTTTGAGGTCTCTTATGTTCAAGCTACAGTCAATGTAGAACACAGTCTCCTTCTGCTGCCTTTGAATCAAAATGTAGAACTCTCAGCTCCTTCTTCAGCCAAGTGTCTCACTGCATGTTGCCATACTTCATATCATAATGGATTGAAACTCTGCAACTGTAAACCAGCCCCAATGAAATGTTTTCCTTTATAAAAGTTGCTGTGGTCACAATGGCCCCTCACAGCAATGAAACCCTAATTAAGATTCAGTTCAAAAGACAATCTACCATAGTGGGGAAGTCAAGGGAGCAGAAGCTTGATGCAGTTGATCATATCACATCCACAACTGGAAAACAGAGGGGGCTGAATGCAAGCTATTGCTTAGCTTGCTTTCTTGATCTTACATAGTCCACAATTCTGTGCCTTGGGAATTAAGATAACTTTCCCCACATCAATTAACATTCAACCAAGAATTTTTTCCCCATAGTTAAGGCCAGAGGCTCATCTCCAAGGTGATTCTAGAGTCTATTAAGTTGAAAATTGACACTACCAATCACAATAAATTGTTATAAATTCACCTGTGTGGTGATTCGTTATTCAGTGCTCTTTTCTATTATACTATTTTGGGCAATGAAAGTGATTCTTTTCTGTAATTTTAACATTTACTGTTCTTAATAAAAGTTTAGCCTTTGTGGTTGCTATACTATGCTATTCATTTGATAGAGGACGTGTTTTGTCTTCTCTCTAAGAATATGTATTTCTTAGTGAATTATCATTTTCAACTTCTCTTATATGTCAGAAACGACGAAGTACAGTACTGGTATAAAGCAAGGTCCCAAAAGATTTACTGATAGAAGTGATTTTAATTCATTCATGGGCCAAAAAGAATTTCCTGTAGCATTTTCTTTGGTTATCATTCTGATGCATATCTACTGAATATCTAGTTGATTGCTCATAGACAGGTATGTTTCTTCATTCAAAGTCATTTCTTAAGACCCTGGGGAAGAACAATACTATGTGAAAGGAAGCATTTTAAGCAATTCTCTCACAATGTATCAAGAAGAATACTGTCACAGTACAGATTTGGCATCCAAAATCATGTAAAAGAAAGCATGTAATGATGTAGAGAAAAAGAAGTTATTGTGTTTTTTTTTTTTTCACAGCCAGAGGAAGTTTTAGTTCAGAGTTCAAGTTTAGAATACCTCCAAACAAACCCATGATATATACTAGCCTATGCCATACCTCTTTTAAGGAAGTTATTCAAAAGAAAGTTGCCATTCAGTAGTGCTGTTCAAAAGAACAATCACTTAAGATCATCTACTTTTATGGTGAGTTGAATTTTCTTTAAATGTTTATATGCCACCAATTAAGAATAGTGGTAAAACAACAGTTTTTCCAAAAGTACAATCCTGATATTATAATGCTTCTGCTGTACGTAGAATTGATATGTACAATAACCATAATTACATATGTATATATTGATATATGTGCATGCATATATAATTGAATATGCATATTTACTCATATGCATATAACAATCAATTTTATAATCTTTTTATTCCTACATTTCATATTCAGAGTATTTCATAATGTTAATATTTTTATTAAATGCTTTCACAGTTTTGGAATGTTATACTTAATTTCTTACTTGCAGACCTTAACCCTTATGAAATGAAAATTCGTTCTTTTTTTCACCTCAGGAAAAGGATGGAGAATGCACTTGTTCCCTCCAAATAAAGCAATTTAATCCTTGGGCTCCATGAAATGGGATTTCCCAACATTAAACAGTAATAAAAAATACATTAGTGTTCAGTGTTAGGAGCTGTAGAGCACTAATTCTGTAAGGTTTGGAGTCATATGCATGCACTTCCAAATGCTTTTGGCAACCATACAGTCCAGTGCCCAAGTGAAAGAAGCAAGATTGGGAGCTACGGGGGTTACACAAATATTAATGTTCAGACATAGTTCTAAAGCTTTCTGAAAGTAAATTAAGTTTTCAACTGGCAAGGACTAATTCATATAATGTACGTGGAAATGAACCAATTTCAGGTCTGAGGTCCTAAAATAACTTGGTAAAATAATCTCTCGGTGGGGAAATTACTATAAACAGTAGATCTAAGATATTTTGCATGTGGCAGGGTTGTTGGTATATGCTTTTAAAATGGCACTTCTTTTTTCTCTATAAGGGAAGAAGGTACTATGCATCTTCCCCTGTTCGTTTTGCAGATGATGCCTGATATGGATTATCGTTGGAAAACCGTTCAACGGAAATACAATATCTGTGCTAGGATGCCTTGCCTTTTATATTTCATTAACATTGAGTTCTGCTAGTGCTGTGATTATAAAAAGATAAAAAAGTGCGAGCTTGGCAGGGTCCGAAACCCCAGTGGCTGCTGGGGCTCGAACCCGGTACCTCCCACACTGCGCTCGGCACTCTTAACCACTGAGCTAGAGCTGCTTCCTGCACTTGGTGACAGTCAAAACCGCCATAAGAAATTGCATTCCATTCGCAACTGTATTACGTTATGAAAATGTGAAAATTCTTTTAAAATGACGTTGGAGCATGTGACAGTGGATATAAATTCCAAGATCTAGAATCACGGAAAAGACAAACGAGTGGATAATCTGAGAAGAGATATATGTATTAAATTAACTGGGGTGGGGGAGGGGGCAGAACCATCCCAACTGTAATTGGTAAGATTTCCTAGGCTCGCGCCATCTTCTTCATGAAAAGCAGAGATGGAACTGAGCTAAATTATTCATTGTACTATAATTATTGACCGTGGAAATAATGTACCCAGTCACCTTCTACTTGTACTGCTATGCCTTCCTTGTTATATTAAACTGTACTCCCAGGACTTGTAAGACAACAATTCTCTCCTAAGTTGTTTTTGTTCAATATTTTGTCATGGCGAACACAATATTCTAAGATATTTTGCATGTGGCAGGGTTGTTGGTATATGCTTGTAAAACGGCACTTCTTTTTTCTCTATAAGGGAAGAAGGTACTATGCATCTTTCCCTACTCATTTTGCAGATGATGCCTAACATGGATTATCGTTGGAAAACCGTTCAACGGAAATGCAATATCTCTGCCAGAATGTCTTGTCTTTTATATTAGAATACAATACTCCCTAAACTATCAGTGACATTTTTAAAGAAAGAGATTTAGTAAGAGTGATAGTACAGTTTTATACATATTGATAATTAACAAATGGATGAAAGCCAAACCAAGTATGATATTTTACTTTTGAAAATATTTGTAATCTGTTTGTGAAAGTGGGTGTAATAGGGTTGGTTGCAAACAGTGAGTTTAAATTAGAACCCCTCAGAGCTCTCAGGGACTAAACGACCAACTAAAGAGTATACACGAACCTTTCCATGGCTCCCACTGCATAGGTAGCAGAGGATTGCCTCATCTGGCATCAGTGGGAAGGAAGGCGCTTGGTCCTGTGGAGGCTTTGATGCCCCAGGATAGGGGATCCTAGAGAAGTGAGTTGGGCTGGATTGAGTAGGTGGAGGAGCGCACTCATAGAGGCAAAAGGGAGAGAGATAGGGTAGGCAGTTCATGGAGGGGAGACTGGGAAAGAGGATAATATTTGAAATGTAAATAAATAAAATGATTAATAAATAAAAAGAAATAAATAAAATGAAAAGAAAAAGAAATAAATAAAATAAAAAATAATTAATTAAAAATAAATAAAATAAAAAAATAAGAAAGAAAGAAATCCTAGGAAGATTATCTTCTTGGGACAGTAGTTCTAATGCCATCTGTGCACAGAGAAGGCCCCTAAAATGTATGGGGGTGTTTCAGTGTGCCCATTGCATGTATTTACATATGGCATTCAACTGCATGCAGTTTTCCCTCATTCATCTAGTGTTTGTTTCTAACAGGTTGGAAACAGAAATTTTGGCTTAAATTAAAAAGCTGTTTTAAAGCCACCCAATAGCACGGGAACAAATTAATGCTTTCAAAACAAATGTTGTAATAGAATTAACTGAACATAAAAATTAATTTTCTTTGGATGGTAAAAATATTACCAGTATTAAAATTATGCCAACTATGTAATTGGTCTTGGAAATTTTCACCAGAGTAGATACACTATCAGCTTTTAAAACAATATTTATGTATCAAATTTATTACTTTTTACTTTAGTGATACTGTGATTATGTTCTTTCAAATTTGTTTTTTCCCAAAAGATACCACCTCCTGCATGTTGCCAAAGAGGACACATCTATTCCTTTCATTTATGATAAATGTCAAAGAATCAGAAGTTGCATCTCTTAGTGTAAAAAAGATCATGAAGATTGTTGGCTTTCTTTCCAATTCTTCTGGTGGCAAATATTGATCAAAGTAGTGCTGTTATAGCATACTTATGATCTTTTATTAAAGGACGTTTTAAACATTGGATTGTGAAAATAATGAATTTCATTAAAGGATATTGGCCTATAACCGAACACATGGTATTGGGCAATGCACAGTATGTATGTAAAGTTGCCTTTGTAAGTTCAGGAAAAAAATTAAAATTCTGAAACAGGTAGATCCCAAATATTGTAAATAAGGGATTATTGGCATATGTTAATACTTAACTACCTTGATGAATTTTTGGAAGCAATAATAATGAATTTATATAAAGATCATCATAATGTACATGTGCAAATAACATCACGCCAAAGGCTCTTGCCATAACTACTTATATCAGGTCTCTCCAGGCTAATTATAAGGCTGTGCTGATTGGTGTTGCTTTCTGAACTGTTTGAGAAGAAATCAAAGGAATCAGACTTCAAGGAAGGCAGAGGGGTTTATTACTAGTATTAAACACTCCTACAAATCCCAAGCATATATGTCTACTTTATAGTATCAAAGTATTCACGTGTCATAATGAGTTCTAATAACCTATGAGAAACTAGCACATAAACTTGAATCTTAAGGCTAATGACTGTTACCTTTACAGTGCTCAATGATCAACAAATTCATTTTAAGTATATCTGCCTATGGACACTTGAGGTTTCAAACTTACCATTTGCTATTAGAGAATAGAAAATTAAAAAGCTAAGAAATTTGGTTTTTGCAAGAAAACAGAGTAGACAAGTATTAGTCTGGATGAAACAAAACATCTTAAATATTAATGTGATTATTATTCTTTCTTTAAAGATTAATAAATTTTATATTGTGTATATGGGTATTCTCTCTTAATGTAAGTCTGAGTGACACTATGTGCCTGATGCCCACATGGGCAAGAAGAGAGTATTAGATCCTCTGGAACAGGAGTGGCAGTTGTAAGGCACCATGTGGGTGAGGGCAAATAAACCTAGGTCCTCTGTAAGAGCCAACAACTGATTTTAACTGCCAAGCCTTATCTCTCGCTTCCATTGTACCTATAGATTTTTTTTTAAAAAAAAGAATAAAATAAAATTAGAATCACTTAAGCAAACAAGTGGTTTGAGGAGAAAAATGAAATCTATTAAAGAGATTGCCTAGGAGATGCTGGAATGGATAAGAAAGACTCAAGAGGTTTTAACATAACAAACACAAAGATGCATGTAAGAACAAAGCAAAAAGAGCTCACGAATTTGAATAGGGTATATGGGATGGTTAAGAGAAAAGAGAAGGGCGAAAGGTAATTGTGTTATAATCTCAAAAAGTGCTAATGTGTGTATGGCCATGTGTCCAAGGAAGATGCAAGCAGCAATAAAAAGAGCAGGTAAAGAGAATTGGGAAGAATTCACAGTTAAGGTGGATGACTGGAGAAGCATCACACAAGTTCTGGAGGTAAGCTACCAATAAATTACAATGCTTTAAATTTTACTAGTTCAGTTTGGTTCTGTATCAGTGAACTGGACAGTGAACTCCCACAGCTCTCTGACACCATTCAGTGTCTTTGAGATGGCAAAAGATACCTCTTTGAAGATTTTGTATTCTCCTCTCATTAAGCAAACAAGTAGTATTCATAGTTGATTTTTGTTAGTTGTCCTGTCATAGGTATTAGGTGTAAAGGTCAATGTTGAAGGATCTCCTATTAGAAGTGATTGTGCTGAAACTCATACGTTACACTTAAGCTCTCTTATATTTACCTTTGAAGCAAGACATCAACCTCCAGAAAGTTTCTAAGTCTCTTTCACTTCCTTTTCTTTTATTTCATGGAATTTACAAGAAAGACAATCAGTGAAAAATCCACAAAGAGGCATGCCCCCCAGTCCCATTGTTCCTGACTTTGCTGGGATGTCCCTTTACTTAGTCAATTTACCCAACCTTAGGCATAATAGTCAATGTTTCTGACTACAAGTGGCTTGTTTGCTAAGACAATCAACTTTTCAATTCAGATTAAGATGAGTCAACTAGGTCTTTACCAGCAAGAAGAAGAAGAAGAGAGCTCTAGTAAATAATGTTTTGCTTAAACTACTGTAGTATTAAAATTACCTAATTTTCATGGCTGTAAATCTTTGTATTTTAGACTAATTTGACAGTTTTAAACATTTGAGACGTGTGTGTGTGTGTGTGTGTGTGTGTGCGCGCGCGCTGCGGAGACAGAGTTAAATCCTTGGAGCTAGAGCTAATTTAATTTAATTTAATTTTCTATTGTTCTTAATTACATCACTAATGAAATTTTACCAAACATTCCTATTCTTGCTCTTTCAAACTCATGTCCCTTTTTTTTGTTTTAATTGTTGCTACTAGCATATATATATATATATAATTTGCTCAGTCTATATAATGTTATTTGAATTTATGTTTTCAGGGATGACCATTTAGTATTGAAGAGACAATTGATTTGATTTTCCTTAGAGAAGCCTATTTTTTCCCACTCTCAGAACTCCTTAGTTTCCTGTAGAATTTTGGGTATGGTTCAAACATTTTTCCTTATTTATTTAAGCATGTTTATTAAAGCCAAAGCATTCATTACATTAAGAGATTATCCTTTATGTAAGCAGAATTATAAAAAAATGGTTTACTGTATAATTTGGAATTTCAAATGTCACTATATATTAATATATGATAATAAAATTAAAATAAGTACTTGTGTTCTTAATGGAAACACTGACATCCAGTATATACCATAAACCATGAAATAGGTAATTGTTATGTTTTATAGTGGGCTAACATTAATTCTTTGGCTTCTACTTTTAGCTAGTGAAGTATATCATCAAGAAAATATAAAAAAGTAATCATCTATGGATGTTTAATATTTACTTTACACTGAAATTAAAGTTACATGTAGGTATGTAAGTTATTTTCAATCCCCAAAATCATTATTTATTGAAAACAACTAATGGAAAGTCTGGAATTAAGTGTCAGTGTATCATTTAATACATTAATAACAGATATTCTAGAATTTTACGGTTTTCATTTTCAGGGCTTCATTTATATTGCACTGTTATAAATGGTCATCTTATATTTGCTCAGAAAGCAATGCATAAAAATTATTGCAGTGTTATTTGTGAAAACAGAATTTAGAACACTGAAGCACAAATCAAGAACTTTGCTTTGACTTTGTTTAACCCCTTAGTGTCAAACACTGTGAAAAAAAATGAATCCAGGCTGTACAAGTCTCCTATCCATCTTACCTTCCTTGTACTTCATGTCTGAAGTTCTAAGCTATCATATGTTAATTAATTACAGCACTCTAATAATAGTAACAGAAACAGCAACATCAGCTAAAAAAAATAAAAAGATAAGTCTAAGAAATATGAACAAAACCTAGAGTGCAGGGAAGCCTAGAGATTTTATCCTTACACAAACTCCTAAAAAGCCAAAGAAAACATTCTAGTTGTAAATCCTACTCCCAACCATCAATTTCTACATATCTGATGAGAAAAGTATTCCTGTACTCTGTAGTCCCACCTTAAACACAATTTTAGAGACAAAGAATACCAATTGACAGGATTAAGTAGAGTTTTGTGGAGGAAACCTGGCATGACATTATTTAGGGGAACAGTTGAATAGGCAACTCTCTTGTATAATGGGAACACATGGCAAAACTGTATGAATGCATATATATATATATATATATATGTATATATATATATATATACATATATATATGTATATATATATATAATCTGAAATAATTTTTTACATACTTTAACTCTCTCTCTCTCTCATACACACACACACACACACACACACACAAACACACACATACACACACATTACCACTACCACCATGACCACTCAATGAACAAAATTGTTTGTACTATGGTTCTTGGCATAGTGTCAATACACCAATATTGGTTGATTCCTTGGTACAACAGAGATGTGAATTTCAAAAATGATTTATGTTTTTACAGAAGGATATATGAGAGTTGTATTTGAATTTATCTTCTCGAGTGGTAAAGGGTTGGCTAGAATAGTGAAAGGAGTGAACTTATAAGCTATTTTAATAGCGGATTTCCTTATCCATATACTGATAAAATGAGAAAAATTATTCTATATGCATGGGCTTAATGTAGGTCTGTTTATTTCTGTTTCTTCTCCAAAAAATGCAAACTGTGAAAAGAATTTGTGGAATTTTCATGCTACTGTGGTACACAAATACATATTACTAAACTGTGCTTGGGCTAAAACTGAGAAACATGATTCCAATACTAGTATAATACTGTCTAACACTAATCTTTCTGGATGACATACTTTGGCAGTCTTGATATGAACAAGAAAATAACACATCTGTATAAAGGATAATACCTTGATTTCTTATTGTGAACTCAAGGAATGCATTTTTGGTTTTTTTTTTTTTGTTTTTTTGTTTTTTTTTTTTTTTTTTGAGACAGGGTTTCTCTGTGTAACCCTGGCTGTCCTGGAACTTACTCTGTAGACCAGGCTGGCCTCAAACTCAGAAAGCCACCTGCCTCTGCCTCCCAAGTGCTGGGATTACAGGAGTTTACCACCACTGCCTGGCTATTCTTATAGTTCTTGTACAGTATTTTATATTGTCCAATAACTTACTTGCCTGCATTTTTACTTTTTACTAGCTGTTTTCCTATTGTGTGGACTTGTTGTGGATAACCCTGGTCTTGTATTTTGACGCTAATTCCACTCCTGGTGACTAGGAGTTAATACAGGTGCCTTGTGAACCTTCCCCCCAACTTAACTTTTCTTTTTTTTTTTTGTATATATATATATTTTTTATTCTCTATATTCTTTGTTTACATTCCAAATGATTTCCCCTTTCCCAGTTCTCCCCTCCCCATGTGTCCCATAAGTCCTCTTCTCTCCATCCATTCTCCTGTCTTTCCCCCTCCCTTTTCTCTGTCCTGGTACTCCCCTACAATGCTGGATCAAGCCTTTCCAGGATTAGGACCCTCTTCTTCCTTCTTCATGGGAATCATTTGATATGTTAATTGTGTCTCGAGTATTCAGAGTTTCCAGGCTAATTAATATCCACTTATCAATGATTATATTCCATGTGTATTCTTTTGTGATTGTGTTACCTCGCTTAGGATATTTTCCAGTTCCATCCATTTGCCTAAACAATTCATGAATTCATTGTTTCTAATTGCTGAGTAATATTCCATTGTGTAAATATACCACATTTTCTGTATCCATTCCTCCTTTGAGGGGCATCTGCGTTCTTTCCAGCTTCTGGCTATTATAAATAAGGCTGCTATGAACATAGTGGAGCATGTGTCTTTATTGCATGCTGGGAATCCTTTGGGTATATGCCCAGGAGTGGTATAGCAGGGTCCTCTGGAAGTGACATGTCCAGTTTTCTGAGGAACTGCCAGACTGATTTCCAAAGTGGTTGCACCATCTTACAATCCCACCAGCAGTGGAGGAGTGTTCCTCTTTCTCTACATCCTCGCCAAAACCTGCTGTCTCCTGAGTTTTTGACCTTAGCCATTCTGACTGGTGTAAGGTGAAATCTCAGGGTTGTTTTGATTTGCATTTCCCTAATGACTAATAATGTTGAGCACTTCTTAAGATGCCTCTTGGCCATCTGAATTTCTTCAGGTGAAAATTCTTTGTTTAGATCTGTACCCCATTTTTAATAGGGTTATTTGGTTCCCTGGGCCATTCTTATCTTCTTGTACAAAGCTCAAGTCCAAGTGGATCAAGGACCTCCACATAAAACCTGACACACTGAAACTAATAGAAAAGAAACTGGGGAAGACCCTTGAGGACATGGGCACAAGGTAAGATTTCCTGAATAGAACACCACTAGCTTATGCTGTAAGATCAAGAATTGACAAATGGGACCTCATAAAATTACAAAGCAAAGGACACTGTCAAAAGGACAAAACAACAACCAACAGACTGGGAAGAGGCCTTTACCCATCCTATATCTGATAGAGGGCTAATATCCAATATATACAAAGAACCTAGAAGTTACACTCCAGAGAATCAAATAACACTATTAAAAATGGGGTACAGGGCTAAACAGAGCATTCTCAATTGAGGAATACTAGATGGCTGAGAAACACCTAAAGAAATGTTCTACATCCTTAGTCATCAGGGAAATGCAAATCAGAACAGCCCAAAGACTCCACCTCACACCAGTCAGAATGGCCAAGATAAAAAACTCAGGGGACAGCAAATGCTGGAAAAGATGTAGAGAAAGAGGAACAGTCCTCCATGACTGGTCGGATTGCAAGTTGGTAAAACCACTCTGGAAATCATTTTGGTGGTTCCTCAGAAAACTGGACATAGCACTACCTGAGGACCGAGCTATACCACTCCTGGGCATATACCCAGAAGATGCTAGAACATGTAATAAGGATGCATGGTCCACTATGTCCATAGTTGCCTTATTTATAAGAGCCAGAAGCTGGAAAGAACCCAGATGTCCCTCAAGAGAGGAATGGAATCAGAAAATATGGTGCATTTACACAATGAAGTACTACTCACTTATTAAAAACAATGGATTCATAAAATTCTTAGGCAAATAGTTTGAACTAGAAACTATCATCCTGAGTGAGATAACCCAATCACAAAAGAACACACATAGTATACACTTACTGATAAGTGGATATTAGCCCAGAAGTTTGGAATACCCAAGATTCAATTCACAGACCACAGGAAGCTCAAGAAGAAGGAAGAACAAAGTGAGGATACTTCGGTCCTTCTTAGAACGCGGAACAAAATACCCATGTGAGGAGATACATAGTTAAAATATGGAGCAGACACTAAAGGGAAGGCCAGCCAGAGACTGCCCCACCTGGGGATCCATCCCATATACATTTACTAATCCCAGACACTATTGTGGATGCAAACAAGTGCTTGCTGACAGGAACCTGATACAGCTGTCTCCTGAGAGGCCTTGCCAGTGCATGACAAATACAGACACTCTCAGCCAACCATTGTCCTGAACCCAGGGTCCAGGAGGAGCTAGAGAAAGGACCCAAGGAGCTGAAGGGGTTTGCAGCTCCATAGAAGGAGCAACAATATGAACCACCCACTACCCCCAGAGCTCCCAAGGGCTAAATCACCAACCAAAGAGTACACATGGAGGGACCCATGGCTCCAACTGCATATGTAGCAGAGGATGACCTTGACCAACATCAATGAGAAAAGAGGCCCTTGGTCTTGTGAAGGGTTGTTGCCCCACTATAGGGGAATGCCAGGACAGGGAAGCAAGAATGAATGGGTTGGTGAACAGGGGAGAGGCAATGGGATAGGGGCTTTTGGAGGGGAAACCAGGAACAGGGATAACATTTGATATGTAAATAAAGAAAATATCTGATAAAAAAAAGAATTGTTTTTTTTAATATTTTTATTTTCTATATTCTTTGTTTACATTCCAAATGATTTCCCCTTTCCCAGATCACCCCTCCCCATATGTCCCATAAACCTTCTTCTCTCCATCCCTTCTCCAATCACCTCTCTCCTTTTTCTCTGTCCTTATATTAAAAAAAAGAATTGTTGATGCCTATCCTTTATGTTTCCTCTAAGCATTCCGAACCCCTCTATTGATTAGCTTGTTATTATTATTATTATTCTCAGCTTCTTTTATTTAACATAACAAGTGGTGCTTTAAGTTTCTTATTTGAGGGCTCTGGATTTATTATCTTGCATATATCTCCATACTCAATAATTTGGCGATACACATTCTTTTTGAAAGTATCAATTTCAACAGCACCTCAAAGCTATTACAGCAAAGATGTGAAGGGAAAGTATTTCCATCCATACAACTTTATCGCTCTGTTTTTACAAGACACCTTTCATCTGTATTCCTCAAAGACTTTCACAAATATTATCTGATCCTTTATTCACTGGGCCAAGCTTCAAGCAAAACTGCCTTTCAAACAATTTTCTTACTGGGCGATAGTGGCTCATATCTTTTATCCCAGCACTTGGGAGGCAGAGGCAGGCGGATTTCTGAGTTTGAGGCCAGCCTGGTCTGCAGAGGGAGTTTTAGGACAGCCAGGGCTACACAGAAAAACCCTGTCTCGAAAATTTTTTTTTTCTCAAAGTATAACACACCTCATGAGGGTAGTAGGAGTTTGTATATCTGGTCAAAGTGTCAGAATGTTCAGAAACACCTAAATTCATATACATGAAATACCACATAACGAACTATGTGATTACGAAGTGTATTGACCTACATGTATAGCTTTTATAGTAGATACACAAGCAGAAACTTTATCATATTGATGTAAAGACCAGCAGCCACATTATAAGCTAATAATATCTGAGCAGTTTGGTCATCATGTAATACTTGCTTTACCATGTACCCAAATACAATTTTTAAAATTTATTTTTTCATGCATTTCTTAAATGTAGGAATGTTCTTTCTGCTTATACACCTACAAGCCAGAAGAAGACATCAGATCCCTTTATAGATGTGAGTCATCATGTATTCAATTGCTGGTAATTGAACTCAGATCTCTGGAAGAGCAGACAGTGTTCTTAACTGTTAAACCATCTTGCCATCCCTGCCCCAAATATAATTTTAATACATGACAATATTGATGACAGTTTATATTATATGTAAACAGCACAAGCATCACACAAACTTGTATTTCAAATGTTAAGTATATTACTTATTACTTGTAACAAACAATTATTGCTTATTAGTTATAATAATTAACATCCTAATTGTCAGAATTATGTTAGATCTGGAATCCAATTTTCATTTTAAAGAAATTAAGTCAGTGAAACTAAAAACAAAACAAAAACAAGACAAAACAAAACAAAAATCCTGACATAATTTAGATATCAACAGATTATGAGGAGCCCAGTCCCACCAGATACCTCTATATCACAGCTTCTGCATCTATGACTCAAAGAACATTATTCAGAAGAGGGGCCAGAAATAGTGTAGGAGACAGAATACCAGTAAGTCTTTGGTGAAATAGTCTTCTATAATTTGCATAAACAAGATGAGAACAATGGCAATATCAATGGATATGTTAACAGTGTAATGGGACTTTTACAGAGTTCCAATCCTTAAAAACCATATACTCACTCTTTTAGCTAGGGTTTCAATTGGTATGAAAAGACACCATGACCACAATAATTCATATAAAGGAAAGTGTTTAATTGGGGATGGTTATCAGGTTCAGAAGCACAGTCCATTATTGTTATGGCAGGAAGCATGGTGGTGTGTAGGCAGACATGGTACTGGAGAAGGAACTTATAGTTCTGCATCCAAATCCACAGTCAGCAGGAAGAGAGGGTGACACCAAGCCTGGCTTGAGTATTTGAAACCTTAAAGCCCACCCACAGTGACACAATGAGCTCCAATGTGGACACATCTACTCCAATGTGGCCATATCTCCTTACAAGGGCATTCCCAATCACCTTTTGGGTATATTTTCATTCAAACCATCACATTCCACTCCACGACCAAAAGGCTTATAGCCATGTCATAATACAGAAATGCATTTAGTTCAGCTCCAAAAGTCCCCATAGTCTATAAGTCTCAAATTGTTTAAAAGTCCAAAGGCTAAAGTCTCTTTTGAAATCCATGGCAATCTCTTAAATATAATCTTTTATAAAATCAAAGTCAAAAAAGCAGATCACATACTTCCACCATATATGGCACAGAATATATCTTTACAATCCAAAAAGTAAGAAGTGAAGCATAGTAAATGCTGACTCAAAGCAAGACCAAAATCAGCTGTGAAAACTCCAAACTCTACTTCTCAATGTCTGATGTCAAAGTACTCTTCATATCTCCACCTCATTTGAGGTTTGTTGACTGCAACATACTTCTTTCTCTTGGGATGGTTTCACTCTGTGTTACCAGATTTCTTCTGCAGGTATTGCATAACTATGACAACTCCAACATTTGGGGTCTCCAAGGCAATCCAGCCTTCACCTTCACAGCCACATGCAATGGCCTCTCTAGTACTCAATGTATGATACCCCTGATATATTCCTGACCTTGGTAGCTTTCTTTAGTTGTAGAGGAAGATTCCATAATCCCTTTCTTGTATTCTTGACTTTAAAGTCAGAAGCACATCCTGAAGCTATCATGTTCTACTGTTTGCTGGGACTGAAACATGGCTCCCTTGTTCAAATACATTTTCATTAGCTATCTGTTTTCAGTTGTTTCCTTCATTGCCTAAGTTTGGCTCTACTGAAAATAGTTCTATGGCCCAGGCTAGTCTTGAAATTAGAAATCCACTGCTTCTTCCTGATTTCTGCTGTGTTTGGGCTACTCAGATTTTCCTTAATGCCCTTTCACAAATTGGAAGCTTAGCTTGGTGAGGTTTTGAGCTGGGATCACCACTCCGTTTAATCCATTTAGCACCAGACTTTTAGAAAAAACTTTTTCCTTGCACTCATTTTCTCCTCAAACAGTACACTTGTTATTTTTCTTTGTTCAGATTGTTCCTTTACATCATAGATCTGCATAAGCATTGGCACTAATTACTAAGTAACATAGTCACTATTAGGCTGTCTGGAAACTTCCTCTGCCAAAGCTATTAATTCATAATTCTTTAGTTTAGCCTCAGGCACATTTATTTGCACAAGGGCAGAAAGCAGACATATTATTAGCCAAAATATTTCAAAATGGTTTTTAGGCCATACACCAATATTCTTTTCCTCTTTGGGCCCCCACAGTCCAAATCACTCTCAGCACCACTGTCTTCTGTGCTCTTTAAAGCATGGCCCATTAAATGTTGCTTAAAGAATTCCACTACTTTTTGACTCCAAGGTCCCATTGTCCATATTCTTCCAAACAAAAACATGGTCAGGCCTAACTCAGCAATACCGCAGTGCTGGGCATCAATTTCTTAGTTTGGGTTTCTATGGCTGTGAAGAGACACCATGACCAAGGCAACTCTTATAAAAGAAAACATTTAATTTTAAATGTTCTGAAGTTTAGTCCATTATCATCCTGGTGGGAAGCATGAAGCACACAGACAGACATGATGAAGAATAGTTGACAGTTCTACATCCAAATCCAAAGTTAGTAGGAAGAAGTGACACTAAGTCTAGCTTGAGCATGTAAGACCTAAAAGCCCACGTGTAGTGACACACTTTCTCCAAGAAGGTCACATCTCCTAATAGTGCCACTTCGTACAACCTTATAGGGGCCATTTTCCTTCAAGCTACCTCAACATACAAATCATTAAAATGGACTCAGCACACTGTATTTATATATCTGTGAATATATGAACATGCATGTACACACATGTATATGTATGCACTACTAATAAATAAAAGGCTATCAACTTGAGAGTCAGGGACATGGGATTGGTTTGAGGGTAGATGGCTGGCAGGGTTGCTAAGAGGAAAGGAAGGGGAAAAGTAATACAATTATATTTCAATGAATGCAAATTAAAATAATTTAAAGAGAAGACTGGCATATTCACATTTGTTGTTTCTGTTACTACTGCTTTTTCTACTATTTGTTAAAATATGTTCCTAAAAAACTTAAAGTCAGGCAAGGCTACTCAAGTATTTAGATCACTTCTTGACTTTAAGAATATTTTTATTACATTTATTTTTGTATGTATATATGTAACATGTATACCCTCATGTGTGTGCTCATGTATGCCATTGTGTGCATATGTACATTGGAGTATATTATAGAATATGCTCTGGTAGTCAGTTCAATCATTTTACTGTATGTTCTCTGGGGATAAAACTCAGGTTATCAGAATTTGTGATATCAGAATTTATTTACTGAGCCATCTCCTGGCCTTCATCCCAAATTTTGATTGCTGCCCCTTATCATGGAGACTGTAGCCTTTGTTTTTTCTTTTGTTTGTTTGTTTGAAAAGCTTGTTTTATTATTGAAAAAAGAAGTAAAAACATTTTATGATAAAATTGAAGATTTATATGAAAAATATTTCTGATAAAATAGAAGAGATATATGGAAATACACGTTAAAATTGACAATTTTCATTGAAAATTAAAGTGATAGACATAAAAACCATTGCTAAAATAATTGAAAAGGGAAGTAGAAACATTTTATGATAGAATTGAAGATTTGCAAGGAAATATTTCTGATAAAATTGTAGAAAAATGTAGAGAAACACATTAAAATTGAAGATTATCATGGAAAATTTTATATAGACATAATAATGGTAGGCATAAAAGTATTCCTAAGTTGATTGAAAGTGGAATTATAAGCATCTACTGATAAAGTTGAAGATTTACATGGAAAATATTTCTGATAAAACTGAAGACATATAGAAAAACATGTTAAAATTGAAGATTATCATGGAAAATTATTCAGATAAAATGGTAGGCATAAAAATAATTCTAAGTTAAATGAAAGTGGAATTATAAACATTTTCAGGTAAATTGAAGACTTACATGGAAAATACTTCTGATAAAATTCAAGAAATATATAGAAAAGCAAATTAAAACTGATTATTTCATGGAAAATTGTACAGATAAAATGGTAGACATAAAAAACCTTTCTAAATTAATTGAGGTAGAATTAAAAATATTTTATAATAAAATCAGAAATTTGCATGGAAAATATTTTTGATAAAATAGAAGAAATATATATAAAACATGTTCAAATTGAAGATTATCATGAAAAATAATGCAGATAAAATGCTAGACAAAAAACACTGCTAAATTAATTGAAAGAAGTACAAACATTTTCTGATAAAATTGAAGATTTGCATGAAAAATATTTCTGTTAGTCTATATCTTTTAATAGGGGAATTGAGTCCATTGAGGTCAAGAGATATTAAGGAATAGTGATTGTTGCTTCCTGTTATTTTTGATGTTATTTTTATGTTTGTGTGGCTATATTCTTTTGGGTTTGTTGAAAGAAGACTACTTTCTTGCTTTTTCTAGGATGTAATTTCCCTCCTTGTGTTGGTATTTTCCATCTATTATCATTTGTAGTGGATTTGTGGGAAGATATTGTGTAAATTTGGTTTTATCATGGAATATCTTGGTTTCTCCATCTATGGTGATTTAGCATTTTGCTGGGTATAGTAGTTTAAGCTGGTTTTTGTGTTCTCTTAGTGTCTGTATGACACTTGCCCAGGATCTTCTAGCTTTCATGGTCTCTCGTAAGAGGTCTGGTGTAATTCTGATAGGTTTGCCTTTAAAAATTACATGCCCTCTTTTCCTTACTACTTTTAATATTCTTTCTTTGTTTAGTGCATTTGGTGTTTTGACTATTATGTGCTGGGAGGACTTTCTGTTGTGGTCCAGTCTGTTTAGAGTTCTGTAGGCTTCTTGTATGTTCATGGACATATCTCTCTTTAGGTCAGGGAAGATTTCTTCTATAATTTTGTTGAAGATATTTACTGGCCTTTTAAATTGTAAGTCTTCGCTCTCTTCTGTACCTATAATCCTTAGGTTTGGTCTTCTCATTGTATCCTGCATTTCCTGGATGTTTTGGGTTGCATGCTTTTTGCATTTTGCATTTTCATTGACTGTTGAGTCAATGCTTTCTATGGTATCTTCAGCACCTGAGAATCTTTCTCCTATTTCTTGTATTCTGTTGTTGATGCTTACATCTATGACTCCTGAATGCTTCTCAAGGTTTTCTATCTCCAAGAGTTGTCTCACTTTGTGATTTCTTTATTGTTTCTATTTCCACTTTAAGATCCTGGATGGTTTTGTTCAGTTGCTTCACTTGATTGCTTGTGTTTTTCCTGTAATTCTTTAAGGGATTTTTGTGTTTCCTTTTTAAGGGCTTCTCCCTGTTGACCCATGTTCTCCTGTATTTCTTCAAAGGAGTTATTTAAGTCCATTTTGAAGCCCTCTATTAGCATCATGAGTTATTATTTTAAGGACAACTCTTGCTTTTCTGGTGTGTTGGGGTATCCTGGACTTGCTGTGGTGGGAGAATTGGGTTCTGATGTTGCTAAATAGCCTTAGTTTCTGTTGGTAGGGTTCTTGTGCTTGCTTTTTGCCATCTGGTTATCTCTGGTGCTAGTTGGTCTTGCTGTCTCTGGATGGAGCTTGTCCCTCCTGTAGGCCTGTAAGCCTGTGTCTGTAGTCTTGGGAGACCAATTCTCTTCTGGCAATGTTTGTACACAGAAGGCTGTGGAGCTGCCTGGCTCCCTGGTGCAAATGGAAGCAGGAAGATGTGTATCCCAGCTGCTCCACTGATCTTATGTCCTATGTGCTCCTAGCTGTTCCCTTCCAGAGAGAAGGTGAAGATCTCACCTTCATGCTCAGAAGTGAAAGTGCTGCTGGGTGATCACTCTCTCCTGGAGGGCAGTGCACAGAAGGCTGTGGATTATATATTTCTTGAGATTCAAATATAGGAGACTCAAGAAAGGGAAGCAGCAGCTAGTTCAAGACTTTGGTACATTGGCATTAGGCTAACAATATTTTCAGGCACTCAGCCAATTCTCTTGGGCTTCTAAGGAAACCACATTAATCGTGCTTATATTGTACTTGCCATTCATCTTTATTCTAACCAAAGGAGGTAAAATGATGACTCTGATTTCAACATGTAGTAACTTATGCTGAAATGGATTAATAGATTACTTTGTATAATTTGCTCAAGCACATACAATTAAATCACTCTTTCAGATTTTCTGTAGCAATTACTCTAACCTCAGTAGTACCTATATAATATATGTGACTAATAGCAACTTTACATTATTTGGAGTATAATTTTTATCCTCAGTTGATCCAGAAAGTACCATAAAAGATAATGGCTCAAGAAGACAAATGAGCAATTCATGTCTCTGATTTCTGCATATAGTTCTTTGAGCATCTAACCATATTAACTAATGGGATATTATGTGGAGAAACAAATTCTTAATTTAAATGGCAATTGCCATTCTTAATGTCCATCTCTTCCTTTATGGGGAATGCCAAATTAGTTTCAAATAAATTCTATCAAAAGAAAATAGATCTTTGTAAGTTATGAATTACGTGTAGGGATTTTCCTCTAAATGTTCTTTAGAATTACAACAATGGATAATTATGAGGGGATATTAGGGTCTTAGTAACTCTAAATATAGTAACAGTGCATATGTTACTCAGTAAAATAGCTGTAATGGTTGATTATACTAAATAAATCCATAGTGTAATGTTCCACAGATATGCCCACATCTAATATCTAACAATTTTGTGGATATTAAAGCTAGCCTCAAAAATGTGCATAAAAGGCTAAGGATATATTCAGTTCAGTTGATACAGTGTTTGCATAATATACATAAAAGCATTGGGTTTGGTACTTAGCACTGCACTAATGTGCTTAATGGTGCATGTGTACAACCCGAGCACTCAGCTTGTAGAGGCAGAAACATCAAAAGATCAAGGTCATCCTCAACTGCATAGTAAGTTCAAGGACAGTCTGAGCTACGTAGGAGTCAATTTAAAATAAGTACATGGATAAAAAAATCTGTGTCAACTGAGGAGTATATTATATAACATTATAAGAATAATTAAACAAGACAAGTAAGTTATCATGTTAAATATATATTATATATATAAAATTTTGTTTTCCAATCATACACTAATAAAAATACTAAATGAAGGAATTATAGTTATACATATAAGTATATAATATTTAAAAATATAAGGAAAATAAATTTAAGATGTATAGACAGAATACATGTGTTATATAAAGCATTTCTGTTTCTATATCTTGATATAAGGGGTTGTTATCTGGGCCAAGGGTGAGAAGTGCCTTGTGCATTAAAATTAAAATTACATTCTGTAAAAACATGTTAATTGTTATTTCATATTTTAAGGTCTTGTATGCATATATACCTATATTCTTCAAAATGCAACATGGAGATACAATCAATATAAACAATATTTCCATTTATAAAAGTTAAGAAAAAGTGTGTAGCTGGCAAATGTATCCTCAAGTCTTAAAAAGTACAACAAAAGTTTATATAGAAGACTAATGAGTAGAAATAAATAAACAATGAAAATTTTCTAACTTTATATTTGTTGTTTTTCTCATGTATCAAAGGAAAACACTGGGCAAATTGAAAATTCTTATGAAATGGGATAAATATTTGCAAGTACATGTTTAATGAGGAATTTCCATCCATAATACGTATGAAATGCATACAAATCATCTTAGTCACTGTTTGCTTGCTGTGAAGAGACACAATAACTAAGGAAGCTTATAAGTGAATGCGTTTCATTGGGGAACACAGGCATGGCATGGGAGTAATAGCTAATTGCTTATAGCCTGTTCAGGAGGGAGGGAGAGAGCGAGGGAGGGAGAAAAGAAAGAGATGGGAGAGCCTGGGCTTGGCATGGACTTTTGAAAACTCAAAGCCTATGCTTAATGATATGTTTTCTCCAAAAAGGCCATACAACTTAATTCTTCCCTAAACAGTTCCTAAAATTAGGGGCCACATATTCAAATATGCCATCTTCTAGGGATCATTTTCATTCAAACCACCACAAGAGTCAATAGCAAAATATGAATAGCTTGGTCAAGAAATAAATAAAAGATGCTCAATAGAAGATCAGATGATCAATACAGCTCTTCAGAAAAAAAGTGAAGGGAACCACAGCAAGCTGTCACTTTCTCCCATCATGATGTGCATTATAAATATTCATAAAAATAACAAATGTTGTGGAGAGTGTAGAGAAAATGCAATTTTTGTGCTGTTAGAATGCTATGGAAAACAAATATTAAAGTTTTCAAACTATAAAAAATATAGTTCCTATATGATCTATAATTTCAATTAAGAGAATTTAAGTAAATTAGTTGGAAACAGAATTTTAAAACATATTTGCACATCCATAGTCACTGTTGCCTAGGCTGTAATAGACAAGGAATATTGTCAACCCAAACATCCTTTCACAAATGAATGGATACACAGTGTGTTATATGTAGAAATTATATTATTAACCATAAAGGAAATTCTACCTGTATGATTTTTAACCAAGAGAAAAAAGTCAGGCTTAAATAACAGAACATTATGTTCTCACAACTTGGAGCCTGGAAGAATAAATTTCAAAATGCCACCATCATTGGTTTCTTAGGAGGAATTTATTCCCAGCTTGCAGATGACACCCTTTTTGGCATGTGCTCATAGGATGAAGGGAGAGTGAGTCTTTCCTCATAAATACATTACTCTCCCCTGAGAATAAACTGTCATGGAATTATCTAGACATAATGATCCCCACAAGTCCCATCTGCAAATTCAATCATGTTGGTATATAGGGTAGCATGATCATTATTTTCACACAAGAATTTGGGGGAATATGCCTCAGTATATAGCACCAAGTAGTCTTGATTGCATGCTAGCTTAAGATAAACATTTTTAAGACAGGCTTTAAAACATGTCTTTATTTTATACAGATCTTAATTTTACATTGTGCATCATCCTTTCTAAAGCACAGTGAATTTTTCAAAACTTATTTCTTACTCTACTTTGCATCCCACACTATGTAGGATAATTTATGAGCTAACATGCCTTTAAAAATTGTTATGTTCGCTTGAAATTAAGATATCTAAATTCTAATATAATTAATCTAGAATAGATAAGGTCTAAGACATTCTGAGTAAATAGTTTCTACTGTGTTTAATTACTTTCAGGTCTCTGACAGAGAGAGGTGCAAATATCATTCCATTTATTTATCATCGCCTTCATCATTCTCATTATAAGACGTGGTAAGTTATTGCTATTATAAAGTTGCTCGTGCAATAAATAAATACATTTAAATACAAGATGAGGAAAAATGAAGCATAAAAAATTTATATTATTTTCTCAAGATCACATGTTTAACCATTAGAGGCATTTGAGAGAAACATGACTTCTTTTCCTCCAAGTATTAATGGTCCTTTTACATCTATATAGAATGGTTACCAGCATCTGCCTTTCACAAAATATATTTTGGAGCTAAAAGAGAAACAGATACATTTATACCTACTTGACTCACTTTATTCTAAAAACGTATACAAATCAAGCTATTAAATATATATTTCTTTTTTTTACCCACTGGATGAATCTGTCTGAGAAATAACCACAAGAAACAGAGAGTAGTCATCAGGAGAGGATTAGTGCATGTACCTAAATAGAGGTGATTGAAAGAACAGGGTCGAGCAACCAGTGCCAAAGTTGCAAAGAGACCCCAGAACTTTTACAGAAAAGCTGAATGTTACATAGAGAAAGGGACGTGGACCTCTTATAAAGGAACAAAGTAGCTGGGTGACTTGAGCCAGGAATGGAAATAAACAAAGGGATAAAGAGAACAAAAATGACAGATGCTCTAATGTTGACTAAAAATTTTTCTGACCCTAAGCTATTTTGTTATCTAAACAAGAGTGCTTATACTTGTTTTTATTGGCTTTGTAATATACAAAAGACATAATGTTTAAAGTGAATGTCACTTCTTTCAAAAGGCCAAAAGAGACATCATATAAACAACTGAGCATTCAACATGACCTTAGTTTCAGCAGTATTTTTCACTTGCCAATTTCATTTGCTTTTGTCTGCTGTTGTGAAATATTGTCTGCTGCTATGAATGTACTATAATGCATTGTTTTGAACAAAAAGTATTTTGTTTGCCTCCATTATAAGTATTCTTAACCCAAGGCTCATGGGGAAAATGTTCAACAGAAAATTGTATGCTCATTGTTTTTTGTTTTTGAATGATTTAAAATGTAATTACATTTTGAAAAGAAAAATTAAATATCTCTCCTATACCTTCCACCTTTATTCCCTCCCAACTTCATGTTTAACCAGCAGGATAATCCTATGTAATATGTGCCTGCATATAGGGCTATCTACTGGAGCATATGTAGCATTTCAGGGGCCATATCTCTGAAGAAAACTGATTCTCCCTCTCTCCCAATGGCCATAAATTGCCAGCAGCTTCCAGTCAGGAGTATGACTTTAAAGACTGCACCCTGCTCCCTTCCATGTTGCCTCAATACTGCATAGGTCTTGTTCATAAAGACCTGGCTACTCTGACTCACATGCCTAACTTCACTTATGTCCAGAACCTTCTTTTAAATTGATGGTTATTAATACAGAGATACTTGACTTGCCAATGTCCAGAGAATACAATACCGTGGAATATCAATCCTAAATGAAAACTCTGTGTCACCTGTCCTCTCCCTAAGCCTCAGGGGAAATCATGGAAGAAGTGGAAGAAAGAATGTAAGAGCCAGAGATAATGCATGGCTTTAGTAAAATATTATGCTGATCCATTTGATTACATAAAATACTAAATTCTTTTATGCATATACACAAATGTAAGCATGTGTATACTAACTCTTGAAATCAGTGGGAAGGCATGTATTATGAAGGTTTTTGTCTCTCCAGAAGTGTTTTGTTATCCTACTGCCCTAGGATTAATTTGTAAATACTCAGTTTATGAATATTATAGGTTTCACATGATGATATTTCCTTCCCTTTAGATTCATTTACATGTATGACCAGTGCTGTGCCATTAGATGAGTCATCCAAACCAGGTACTCAATACACTTAGCAATATATCCCAATTTGGGGATTAAATTGAAATAGTCTTCTTATATGTGGTCCTTTCTCTTTCTGGAAGATGTTCAGAAGGATTAGAATGATACTTTTCTATCCTAAAGCAGATTGTGATCTTGTTGGATACCATTGTAACTGTGACATAGTGAAAACCTCTATTACCTGGGGAATTATTACAAAACATAAAGTCTTCTGCTGGTACAAATCGCTACATATAACTGATATTTGCAAGGTTTGGCTAAGCTTTGGTCCAATTATTCAGGAATTTATGTTTCAAATATTTATTAATGTGACTTTATAGAAGATAATCAAATTTTATCAGCGATTCACTGTCCTCATTCCAGACTTTTCTCTAAAGGCATCAATATTTTTTAAAGACAATATATTCCCATGGGAAGCTATTTATTTTGTGCTCCTAGAAACAGGGACATGGGGAAAGAATATGGACAAGCATAGGGGTGGGTTGTATAACTGATAGAGGGACATAAATCATTGGCTTGACATTTCAATTTCATAACCAATTAGGTGTCTCTGCAGCTGTCGAGTATAAGGAAGACTGAGGAGTAAGGGGTAGGGAAAAATAACAGGGCAAGAAATCTAATGGAGGATCCTGGTACAAGTGCTCATCTCTGGACCTCTTTTGTATGTGTTTGCTCTTGTCCCTTAGATAAATTTAAAATATTAAGGATAGGGAGCTTCTTCTATTACCAAACTATGTATGATCTAATGCCATGCCTCACTAGATAAGCTTGATGGTGGAATAAAAACTGTGTTCTAGTTTCTTCACATACTTTGAAGCAAAGGTCAATGGAATACATCTTTTGAAGAATTCCCATTTAAAATAATTTTTTAATTAAAAACGCCAACTGTATTTTAAAACGCAACCAGAATTATTACATTGAAATTGAATTGAATTTTCTTAAAACTTTAAACATGAAAAATACCTGATTTCAGCCTATTCTCACTTTCCAGACTTTATGTCCTGTCAAACTCCATTGCTTACCATTCAACAGGCCATTGATGATTTCCACCTCTAAGCCTTTACATTCCTCCCTCGTCGTCTATATTCCCTATCTTTAAGGAACAACCCTGTCTTATTCACTAAATAGTTCTTGAAATGTAAATGAAAAGCAGATGAAGGGGAAGGCAAATCTGCTAAAACACACTTTCCAAAACGCCATCATTATTTCTCACCCTCTATATTGTAACTTGTGAAAGAAATTAAAAAAATAAGTAGCTACTTTCCATTTTAATCTCCAAGAACATGATATTTTAGATATACCTACAGATTTCTTAATATATCTGAAACCGTGTAGTAGCAAGGAGAGAACAGATACACAAAATACCAGGATCAAACGCAGCCACTGTATTTTATGGATACCATGACATTCAAATTCTTTCTACTGAAATTGGCTGAATGAGATTCACTTTTAATTTTACCTTACCTTTTACTTTTACACACACACACACACACACACACACACACACACACACACACTCACACTCACACGCGTACTAAATCTTCATTACTTGAGTAAGGTAATACACCTCAGATCTGCCACTGTGTGAATTTTACTGTAGGCCACCCTTATTTTTTTATACTATTTATGTAGCATGCCTGTGCATAGATGTATGTACTGTCACATGTGTGTGGAGTCAGTTCAGATGTTTTATTCCACTGTGTTAATTATGGTACTTGAGCTCAGGTCACCTGGTTTGGCAACAAGTGCCTTTACCTATTCACCCATCTCTCAGGCTCTGTGACTACATTTTTGTTTGTTTTGCTACTGTCAAAAAAGGATAAACCTCCTGGAAAAACATTCTTAGCACTTCCAGTTTGGCTTACAGTCAGTACTGCTCTTCTTTCTGATGAACAAAATTGGACAACTCCTCCCCCATATCATTGAATTTCAGGTCATTGGTTTTTTTTTGTTTTTTGTTTTTTAAAGCAAGAGCTGAACACAGTTCATAATGATGTTTTACTAAACACTGCTTTTTCAAATAAATAGCTTGCCTGCCTTCTTTTTCACTGTTATAGATTTCTTTCTATTAGAGCTTTGCAAACGTGTTTATGACATATTTTTGCCAAAGGCTAACTTTAGCAGTAGTGCCATGTATCACAAAGGATGTGTCATATAAGCAAATTATATAATATAAAGCCATGGACTCTTCCCATTATTTTAGCAAGCGTCTTTTTAGTTTAAAGTGTGGCGATCTGTATCAAACTCTTTTCTAGGAGGCTAAAAATGTAAACTGTACTTGAATTGATGTCACTGATGTCTTTTATTCAGAATGGGAAGCACTTTGTCAAACTTATTTTCATATATATCTGGTGTGACTAGATACCCTCAAGGAAATTATTTTTCATGAATGAATTTGAAGGATTAAAAGGCTCACCAAAGTCACATGAAATACATAACTATGAAGTATAGTCTCATTTTATGGCTATCACCTCCTTACACTTACATAGTGTTTTATGGCTTGCAAAGCACTTTGAAATATATTATCTCATTTGTTCCCTACAACAGAAGTCTGTGATATAGAAAAGGAAGGCATCATTCCATTTTGTGTATAAAAACCAAATAAGTTAACTGACTTTTCCAAGGTCACAGAGATAATAAGTGAAAAGAAAGAAGGGAAAAGGCTCAGTCTTTTTTCCCCAAGGTTTTTGAGACAGTCTCTTAACATAGCTTTGCTTGGCTGTCCTGAAACTCCCTCTGTAGACCTTGCTGGCCTCAGACTCACAGACATCTGTCTGTCTCTGCTTCCTAAGTGCTGGTATTAAAGGTGTGCACCACCCCACACAGCACAGTTTCTCAGTTTCTAAATCAATATTTTTGACTTTGAATTCACTCCTTGTCCCAAAGTTTTTGATTTTAAATGGAGTTTCCAGGAATCCAACTATGATATTGATGTGCTTTGAAAACAACATTTTGACCAACATGTTAAAAACTGAAAGAGAACAGTATATATGGTAGAGTATCACATTGATTAAAGGAATAAATTGTTCAATGAAACTTTAGTTTTAGTTTTGTATAGTATGATCTAAAATCTGATTCTAAATGTGGAATATTATGTGGTGAATAAATGGGAAAACCTTGATCCACAATCTGGTCGAATAATTGATTTTTCAAGTTGTTTATCATAGTAAAATTTTATGCTACTGGTTTTGACTGTAAAATAATTGTGGATTAAAATGATATATTTCATATATCATTAGTTAAGTATTAATTATGTGGGGCATTTCATTGTTGAATATTTTTTATATTTGCTATTTATGTATATGATTATAATTAGATTATTTTACCTTCCAAACCCTCCCACACAGCCCTACTTGCTCCAGTTCAAATTCATGGCCTCTTTTTAAAAACAATGTTGTGAGATGAATATCTGTATATACATATATATTCATAAATATAACCAGATCAGTCTGAATAATGTTACTTTTATGTATGTTTTTGGAGCTGATCATGTTTTACTGGATAGTCAATTCATGTGTTTTCCCTGATGAAGACTATTTCTCCCACTCTTAGCCTCCTTAGTTGCCTGTAGTTCTTTGTATAGGTTGGAGTCCTCACTTTTTTGTGTTCACTTTGCTATGCACATTGGAGTTATTCTTGTTCTGTTCAGGTTTGGGTGGACAAATGGTTGACACTTTTTGGGTGTTGCTTCAGAAATTACTAGGAAGTACAATCTCATTCTAATTCCCCTGGCAATTGCAACCTTTCCATTCCTTCTTTAATATTCTCTGAGCCTTAGTTGAGAGATTGCGGGACTTTCGGGGAGTGGGGGGTTAGAAAAGGGGAAATCATTTGAAATGTAAATGAATTATATCGAATAAAAAAAGAAATGTGACTATATTATCATAATACTTTCTTTTCGTTGTTTTGTTATTATTATTTTTTGGTAGACAGTCTGATCCTTGTGAGTAATTCTGTATGTTATTCATCTTTAAATTCTCAATGCCCATTAAATGCTTAGGTAATAACAGGACTCCATTTCAATTTTTTAATAAGTTCATAAATGCTTTTTACTTTGCATTGAAATTGGTAAATATGAAGCATTCAGAAAACAATTTTATATTGGCCAGAAGAAGGTGTGAATCTCTCTTTCACACATACATGTTTTATCCTTCTATTGTTATTTTGCAAGATAAGCTTTTGTAAATTCTTTGTAAATATCTAAATACTTTTTTGTGTACATATTATGTTTAACTCTGTTGCTCAATAGTCCATGCAGTGACAAAAAAGCTGGCAGTTTTGGTTTGTTAAAACAAACTTAATCAAATTACTTATAGAATTTTATATGATTATGTGCATAAATGAGACCAAAACATTTTTTCCCCACAGGCTCAAATGCAGCTTAAAGATATAGCCTAAATATCATATCTATATTATATATGCCTAGAGATAGCTATATATAGATATATGTATATATATAGGTAGTTGCTGTTAAATTATGTAAAGGAGCAGAAAATATAAGCAATTTTTATGAATAGTTGGATCATTTACTATTTTGCGATATGGTGCCATTCAAATTTCATTTATATTTCTATGGGCTTTTCTCCTCACTGCTCCAGCTAATAGAGTTTGAAGTCCCAATGTATCTATTACACCTTTGAGGGATTTAAAAAAATGTTTTGAAAACATAGCATCAAGTTATCTAATATATAAAACAGAGGAACAGCAGCTGGAGAAGTATAAGTATCAAGTTATCCCTCATAACACATTAAATTAAAGTCTATGATTATAGTGGAAGGCTATGTTTAATTGGCAAATATTTCAATGCATAGATGTATTAGGGCACCATCTGAATTAAGGCTCTTTTTCTCTATCAATGTGGAGTAAGTCCTTTTAAAAATATATAAGATGGGCTAAGAAGACACTTGTGAGGATTGGGGAGATACTTGTTTCTTATTTTCTTGATTTGAATACTTTCAAGAACTATCATAAATTGTTTTTATGTCTAAACTTCAAGTAAATAGTAAGTTTGGGATCACATACAATTATTACTCGTTTTGGATTATCAGAGGGGTCAATACTTTGTTGGTATATTACATATGTATCAATAATTAATTGAGAAAATAAATATATATTATTAAAATAATGTTTAAAACATTTTCCTTAGGAACCATTTGGTATCTTTTTCCTGCAGCAACATCAAAGAGATTTAAAAAAATTCCCACAATTTCTTTCTCTATCTATTGAAACACATGCCAATGATGGCAAATAAGTTGGATTATTCATATCACATAAAATAACATTTTGTAAAATCTACTACTTTGCTCTCCACGTGCAAAAGAACTGAACCAAAGGGGGAAAATGCATTATAACCTTTGAATCTGTACCATCAACTAAAAATAAAACTGCTACATAAGGCATATCAATGTGATGAATCCTCTTATGTATTTGATATTGCTTATCCAGAGACTGAAGCCTCTGAATGTTAATTTCTACTCAGAGATTACTGAGTAGAATCATGACTGTTTTTCTACCTTTTATTTATATCTATCTCATAACATGTTCTATATCTATGAAATATTCAATAAATTTTATTTTTTATGTCAGTGCAAATTAGGAAGTAATATAGAGACCTATGGCAGAGGAAAATGCAGAGAGTAAGAGATCTTGGAACACCCAGCTGTAAATGGGATATTGCCATGAAATCTCTCCCATTAGGGTATAAGGCAACTTGTCAAAGAGGAGGCACACAGCATATAAGAGATAGTAGAGATGGAAGACATCAATATACAAGGCCCTCTAAACCAACAAGACTAACAAAAACATGTAGTCATAGGGACTGAGGCAGCATGCACAGGGCTTGCATGGCTATGTACCAGATGAGGTCCTAGAACTGAAAGGACAAGTGGACACATGGTCCCATTCATAACACAGGAACAATGTGTAATTGATACCCACTTGTAAAGAAAAATATTTTTTTCCTCCAGTGGAGTCTCAATAAGAAAACAAATGGCTCTCCGGGTAGGCTGCATGCTCTGCAGTAGATGGCCAAGAGAAAAACAAGAAACAATAAACCTTAACGGTACCTTTAGATTCTTGTCTTATAAAGCAGTATCAGGGCTTTTTATTTTATTTTGTAATTTCACCTTTCTTTTTTAACTTTTATTTAACTTTTATTTTTATTTATTTATTTCTTAGCCTATATGTCCTTTGCATATATCACGGTTTTGGGTTTTCTCTTTTGTTTAGGACTGACTATGTGAACGAATGCATCTCTGTCTTTATCTGATTCTTGTGCCTTTTCTTGGACTGTTTTACTTCTGTTGCTTTTGTCTTTTCCAAAGTGTTTGATTTCATTTTATCTTTTTATTTTATTTTATTATTATCTATTATAAGACTAATTTCCAATGAGAGACAGAAAGGAGATGGGAAAGATGTGAAAGGTGTAGATGTGTGAAAACCATAATCAGTATATATTATAACCAAAAAAACTATTTTCAATAAAGGAAAAAGTCAGTACCGTAAATGATTCATTATTATTATTTTAAAGTGTAGCATGCCATGATATACTTTTTGTACTCCTTTTTTGTCAAAACTTTAAGGATTTTTAAAACCATTTGAAAATGAGTTCTTTGGTTACTAACAGTAATCACACCTCTCTAAACCACTGTTATCATAACAAATAAAAAGAAAAATTCAGAGAAACAAACTTTGTCATCTTATTCTAACCAACAAAATAATTTTAATGAGTGCACATCTATTAAAAGAATCCTCAGGATGCTGTAATTATTATTCATTTTCTAGAATTGTTTCACCATGAAGCTTTATGCTTCTATGGGGACTTTAATGTTTATGTTTTGTGACGGCTGCATTGACTATTAAAAAGCAATTTGGCTGACATTTTAGGTCTTTTGTTGCCAATTTTAATTGGATTGTTCATCAAGCATCAACTCCCCAGTTAACTGCAAAAATTTGAGGCCAACGTCAGTTTACAGTAATGACTGTTTAATGATTTTATCCTGTCAGTATGCAAGCTTCGTATGGATGTGTGCATGATTAGTTTCATATCAAGACCTGTAATTAAATAATTGAAGCCTAAACAGAATGGATATCAAACATGACCACATATTTAATAAAGACTCAGAAGCTTATCAAAACACTGATTAGCAGTTAAAATTCAATGTTTTGAGTTCATCTGCTATTACTATACTTAGGACATTTCAACAAATATTTGTGAAAAGTTTTAGCTTAAGGTTAAAAGATGGAAGTTATTTTAGCATGGCAGTAACTTGGGTTTTCAAATGGTAAATGTATACCTATCTGTCTGCCTTATAAAGAGAACTTATTTTAACTGTAATTTCAGGGAATAAACAGGGGAAACATATAAATCCTACAATTGGTAAAATTATGACTGTCAGTCACTCACAACTTATTCCTTAAGACACTGATCTGTATATGGACTTACTATACTGTTATACATTTTCTATCTCACACGAGATAAGAACAAAGAAGTACTTTTGAAATCAATTATTCTAATTTCCATAAGTTATAGCTATTAAAGCCCAGATAGGTTTGGTGAATTATACAAAGTCTAATAAAGCTAATTAGTGACAGTGTGAAAAATCTAGGTTCTAAGTTTTAACTTCATTCCTATCATGAAAAGTCAGTAAGTAAATAATCACGGTGTAATAAATCAATGAGATTAAAATTGTGGGTAGAAAGGCACATACTGAAAAGCTTCATATATTTTCTTTCTATCCATTCAATTCTTCCTCTTTTAGGTAGTCAAATCTATTTACTATTTTCTATTAATAATTCCATTACATTTTTATCCAAGTACAAACATAAGAATATATCATTACTTTTTCACAATTTTTTATTCGATATATTTTTATTTACATTTCAAATGATTTCCCCTTTTCTAGCCCCCCACTCCCCGAAAGTCCCATAAGTCCCCTTCTCTCCCCCTGTCCTCCCACCCACCCCTTCCCACTTCCCCGTTCTGGTTTTGCCGAATACTGCTTCACTGAGTCTTTCCAGAACCAGGGGCCACTCTTCCTTTCTTCTTGCACCTCATTTGATGTGTGGATTATGTTTTGGGTATTCCAATTTTCTAGGTTAATATCCACTTTATTTAAATAATTTCCTTTGTTTTGAGATCATAATATAATTATATCATTCCACTTTCCCTAAAACTTCCATGCATCCACAATCTTCTTTCTTTTAAATGCATGGCCTCTTAAAAATTGTTGTTCTCTCTATATATATTTTATAACATATATATTACATATATGTCTTCTTTTATGCATAAAGCATAATACAAAATATATACATTTTTCAACTTGAATTTTAAAATTTGTGTATATTAAGATCCTTCTAATAAGTCTTTCTCTTGCATTGATACTATAGCTTATTTATTCAATGTGTTGTGCCATTATTAGAAATTTCTTTAAAATTGTTTCAATAATAAAATAATTTCACCATACATATAAATGAAAGTTTTTATTTGCAAAACAGAAATGCTAATATTAGCAATGCTAAGCTAAACTTCAGCACAGTAATGCACAACACTCAGGAACAATAAGGAAAAAAAAAACAAAGCTATAGTTTCTTACAGATTTAAAGCTCATTGCCTAAGTAAGGTGTTTCCAGAGTTCACTTAGCATGGGCAAGTGATATTGTATTTTATTCTTAAAATGTTTACAATGCAGCATGCACACAGAATTTTTTACTTTTATCTTCTATTCAAAAGTATAGCATTTCAGAATCCATCTTTACTCCAATAGATCATGCACCTGCTTTTTGTTCATGGTAAGCCATATGTAACTTGCATTTTAAAACAGTTCCACTTCACATTAGGATGGAATGCCTGCCTGCACTGCTACAGTATAATGAAAGGCATTAGGAAGACAGAGCAATTAAGGGAAAAGGCAGATTCTTTATTAAATGACAGATCCCAGATTCCCGTCTCATGAAACACGTACTCATGTCACATGCCAAATTCCCATTAACTTCAAGAAGGAATTATGCACAGAAGAAATATGCAGGCTGAAGAGGGAAGGATAAATTAGTCCAGAGCCATCCGTAAATGTCAGTTTAGAATGCAGTGAGTGCCTTCAATTATGAGTAGGAAAGATGTTCAGATTGGATATTATCTACTCCTCCCTTGTCTCTGACCACACATTCACAATGAGTAGGGCAAAGAATTGTTTTAAATGTAGAAAAGGCATGAACAGCTCCAGTTGCAAGAGTAAGTGAAGATGAAATGCAAATATGTGAGTCGAATAAACATAACCATTTCTCAAAAAAAAAAACCCAGTAAACAGTTTAAGAAAAAGAAATTGTGCTTTCTAACAGCCTAGAAAAGATTTATATTTAATAAAAATCAGCAGAAATATTTTAAGACCCTATTAATTTAAGATTTATTTGGAAGGAGCAAATTTTACTAATTATTAAATGCAAATAAAATTTATCATATATTTTAAAGTTACTCTCAAGTGTAACACATGGATAGTCCTACTATGGAGGCCTTTAGGCTCATGGGTTTAAACATACAAAATAATTGCAATAATTGCATCACTATTACTTTATGGGACTACGATCATTGATTGTCTACAACAGGTGAAATGGAGTCCTTTCTCCCATGTGAGAGTTAAAAGCACTTTTCCCTTGAGCTCTGTTACAAGGATGATATGTTTTAAAATGAGACTTTGTTATATTAAATGATCTAAAAATTCATCACTTAAGTGCTCTATAAAAGGTGGTAAAAATTTTACAAAGCCAATCTCCAATTTTGAATGTATACTTGCTAGATAATAGTTCAAAATTAATTTAATAGGAGGGCTAAAGCAATATTACAACATACTGTAAAGGGGAAGGAAATTTTCATTATAAAACTGATTATAAGGGGGCTAATTATAAAATAAAAGACACCCTTCTTTGTCATTTTTATAAAATGAACCTTTAAATTTTTTCTTGAATGATATGACTCATGTTTGCACGGTATTTGTCATAAGATGTAACCTTATGTGGTAATAAGCTAGTAGTTGGCTTCTTATATCTAGAATTCATAGGCCTCAGGAACTCAAACCTTTTTAAGAAAAGTAAGTCTTTATTGATGAAATAAAACTTTACAATGTATACATCTATCAATCTGGGTCACTATGGGATTATTTCCTTACTGTTCTTATGAGATGATAGGAAACAGATAACATTAGAGCAATTTCCTTGAAACAAGCAATGACCTACACTAAAAACAGAGCAACATGCTTTTCGAGTGCTCTCTAAAAGAAGACCTCTGCTCTTCTTTCAGTGACAGAATAGTAAGCTCGGTCAAAGCATTTTTGAGTACCCCAGCCTAGCATGTCCCTAAGCTCTTCTGGTTGTCCTGGAAGCAATGTAATTTTCCATGAATGTAGGTGCATAAGGTTGTTTTTAACATCAATATCTTATGTTATAAAGAGAAAGTTTTTTTGTTTTTTGTTTTTTTGTTTTTGTTTTTTTTGTTTTTGTTTTTGTTTTTACTTTAAAATCAAGTTACATGGAAATAGAATAAAGTAAATTAAGAAACTCATTTCTGGCAATGATATAATACCAGAAAGTCAAAACCCAAACCAAGCCAAAATGAAATGCAACAGCAACGAGAGTCCCCCAAACCAACACTTCATTCTGTAATCCACAAACCTAGAAAATCAAGATAAATAACACATATATCTTCTCAAGTGGAGAACACTGGCACAAGAAATAAAAAACACCAAACAGGCTCAAAAGCCAAACCCACATTTGCGGGAATTGTATCTTGTATTTATGCTGTATCTTTCTTGCTAGGGACTGAATAAAGGTATAAAATTTAAGAGTCATTAGAGTAAATAGAATCATTAGGATAAATATGTCTTTGAAAGGCTGGGATTGCATTTGATGTTTCAGTAGTGCAGGTATATGAATATGAATTTGTATCTCTTTCCTAACAGTAGCATCAGGTATATCTCTGACTTATTTGCCTTCTCTTGGAACTCCTTTCTGTCTATTTGGGTTGCCTTGTCCAACCTGAATAAGAGGATTTTTGCCTTGTCTTGTTTTGTCCAGTTTTGTTGTTGTCTTTTGGAGACCTGCTCTTTTCTGAACACAAAAAGGAGAAAGAGTCGATGTGGCAGACTAGGGAGAGGTATGAGATTTGGGAGGAAGACAAGGAGAGAAAATTGTGGTCAGGGTGTATTATATGAGAGAAAAATCTATTTTCAATACAAATAAAAGAAAATAAAATCGAAAGGCATGTTAAATAACAAGAAATGCATTAATAAAGCAGGAGATTTAATGAACTTGGTTGCAAAGGTCAATTTACCCAAAGTGGAGTCGAAGAAATTAATGACATATCTGAAACAAAAGTTAGGATTTATGGAAGTTAGTAAGACATGACATCATTTAACTCTTAATTACTATTTTGGAAAATGACAATGGGAAAATGTCATAACAGTTAAGGATATCCTCAGATTATTTAAAAAGCCAAGAATCACAGAAAATTCTCAGATTAAAAAAAAAAAAACACAACCATCCAAACAGGGAAATTTAAAATCAATAAATAAATCCACATTTTTCAAAATATCAGAGGCACCTATAACAATCCATTATTCAGTTCCACTATAGTGACAGGAACCCTGGTTCTCATTCTGAAGCCAACAAATGTGTCCATGCTGAGTTCCCACTCCTTAGTGGGTCAATTTTATTCTAGAACTGTTTACTGACCTGTCCAAAGCTTTTCGGGATCTTCACAGAAATGTTAGATGATTTTAGTAAGTCTTCTTTCTCTCTTGTCCACAAGTAAAAGACTCTACACTGCATCCTGCAGTTTGTGCTCTCTTTTCCTGCTCTCTCCATTATTCTTTAAAAACTACTCTCCCAAGCTTTTGTCCATTTTATTCAATCTTGGCTCTTTTTTGATAATGATAATGTGAAAGGACACAGACCAAAAGTAAATTGAAAAAAAAAAAAACCCAACAGAAACAATTACTCACAATGGGGCTGCAATTAGAAAGACGAGATTTTCGACTATAACATAGAAGCTATTAGATAGCCCATGTAAATTGACAAGGTAGGATTTTGTCCACTAATATGAATAAATCACATTTCCGGATCATTCCTCTTCCAGTCTCACTGACAAGTAAACCTAAACTTTTTTACCATCTTCCAAGTCTGTCACAATAGCACTTCCAATGAGATGGCTGGAAATCAGAGATCAGGGCTCCAGGGTTATTGTTTCCTTGGTTAGTTAATTGGTTTTGTTTTGTTTTGCCCATATGAGATTTCACTCATTCACACACACACACACACACACACACACACACACACACACACACACACACATTCTCCATCATATTCCCCACTATTCCTTTTCCTTTCTAAAAATGTCCCTTAAGTGATTATATGTGTGACTTCTACCTCTATTTAATGGCATTAAATAATCTCAGTAGGAAGGTCAGGACTTCTTCCTCAGGCAATCACTGGTCCTTACAATGCTAATTGGTTTTAGAGATAGGGGTGCTTTAGTAAAATGTTGGTGTTCACCATATCATTGCCTTGAAGAATTTTATAAAATATCAACTAAAGTTTTAATATCTCTGATAAAATGGTCCCTTCCTTTGTTTCATTTAATTTAAATTCAGTTTTATCGAACATTTGTCCATTCTAATTTCTAGAGCTCTGAACATAACAGAGGGAAACGTATTCTATTTACTTTCCAACATCTTTTTAGATAATAATTGACATCATAGTGAAGTGTGGGTTTGCATTCTCAGTATTGATGAAGTTGTTCAGACAAACATATATAATGCTTCATTTTCCATGTAAGATGAATTTAAATAACATAGGTTAGTCAAATTTTCATGTGGATAATAAATATTTTATTTTATGTGGGTCATATAGCTACTGTCTCATCCATTTATGCTGGATTGACAGGTTTTTCATTATTCAAATGATTCATTCCATAACACAGAGCTTACTACCAGGATTATTTAACAAAGTGGTTATTTAAGCGGAACTTTTAACACAAAATTTTCTTTGAAGACTGGAATAAATGAACGTTATTTTCTTTTCACCTTAGGGTCAGGGGGGATGCATTTATAGTTCCAATACATTCTAGGTCAGACAAAAAGGTAGGACAAATTCTATGTGTTAGTATAGGCAAATCATATTCAACTCAATACGCTTGAGCAAGATCATTGATAAATTTTACATTTAAATTAATAAATAGCATTTAATCTGCTTATAATTTTATTGAGAGCTGAATTTCTACTACATTATCTACCAACTTATAGAAAGCCTCCAAAATTCATGAATCTCTACTTGGTTTGCTGCTTTTTAAGAAATTATTTATTTATTTTTATTTTATGTACAATGGTGTTCTGCCTAAATGTATGTATGTGTGAGGGTGTTTGATCTCTGGGAACAGGACTTACACAGAGTTGTGAGCTGTCATGTGGGTGGTGGGAATTGAACTCTGACCCTCTGGAACTGTAGACAGTGCTTTTAACTGATGAGTCATCTCTCTAGCCTGGCTTATTGCTTTTTTAAAACACATGTGATAATGTATTTATACAAAATATTAAGAAACCATTATATTTTTAATTACTTGCCAATTATAATTACCTAGAGTAATCATCTCCATTTCAAAAGCATCAGAGAGTTGCAGCGTTCTGACATAAATTATGGAGTTCACACATTATATGTGAGTGTTCCATTCACATCAGAGACTGGAAGTTGACAGATTAAAATAAATTTGTGGAAAATGACTTCATGAGATCTTATTCTAACAGCCAGTATTTTATAATAATTTTCTGATGGATTGCCAGGAAGTATTTTGAGAACAACTTATCATTCAACAACTGTAAGCACGGGTTGTAGCTCATTTCCTTAGGAAGACTGCTGGAAATTGAGAAAACCATAAAAATTTTATATTTTTCAAAGAAAATCTATTTCTCATATGTTTCTTTTGTAAATTGAAGATCAGTACTCACTGCACAGAATTTTTTCATATATCTCTACTGCAATACTTTTATATCAAGGGTGCTGAAGATGCTATGCAGATGTTCTGTCTTGGAGCTACACTCCCCGCTTCTGCAGTACTTTTATTAAAAGTACACGTATTATAGAATATACATTTTGGGCTATTTAGGAATGTAAGAAAAGCCATATAGTATTTCCCTAATCTAATCATTTTCTCTGCTTCCATAGTACTTTGAAATGAGTGTCACCAATGGAATGGTTGTCAAATTATCTTTTAGGATTATGTTGTAGGGAAAGGGATGGAATTAGAGGCTAGATACATTGTCTTCCGTTTTACTTCTCTTCCATACTTAGGAGTCTAGCATGGTATGGAGAAAAGAAGGGAAATTTAAAACCATTACAACAGACTTCCCTTATATTTGTTTCCACTTTAAATAGTTTCAACATGATGGTTAACAGAGATCTGAAAGTACTGGAGCAAATTCTGGAAATAAAGAATATGTACAGTTTTAAATTGTATAAAATTCTGGGTAGCACTAGAAAAATCTTATGTTATTATGTCTGACATGTAAATCATACTTTTGTCTAATATCTTAACCTGCTTATGTGACCTTTCTACTAGTTAGTAGTCATTTCAGTCCTCACGTCAGCTGGTTTAGTACCATCATGTTTGTTTTCAAGGTACCCTTCTTTAAACAAATAATATGAAGGTTAAATAAAGCACAAGGATAGTGAATATTGACAATTGAATTATGATAAGTATATGTGATTCTATCTTGATAATCTCTTTTTTTAATTTTTTTATTCGATATAATTTATTTACATTTCAAATGATTTCCCCTTTTCTAGCCCCCCCACTCCCCGAAAGTCCCGTAAGCCCCCTTCTCTTCCCCTGTCCTCCCACCCACCCCTTCCCACTTCTCCGTTCTGGTTTTGCCGAATACTGTTTCACTGAGTCTTTCCAGAACCAGGGGCCACTCCTCCTTTCTTCTTGTACCTCATTTGATGTGTGGATTATGTTTTGGGTATTCCAGTTTTCTAGGTTAATATCCACTTATTAGTGAGTGCATACCATGATTCACCTTTTGAGTCTGGGTTACCTCACTTAGTATGATGTTCTCTAGCTCCATCCATTTGCCTAAGAATTTCATGAATTCATTGTTTCTAATGGCTGAATAGTACTCCATTGTGTAGATATACCACATTTTTTGCATCCACTCTTCTGTTGAGGGATACCTGGGTTCTTTCCAGCATCTGGCAATTATAAATAGGGCTGCTATGAACATAGTAGAGCATGTATCCTTATTACATGGTGGGGAATCCTCTGGGTATATGCCCAGGAGTGGTATAGCAGGATCTTCTGGAAATGAGGTGCCCAGTTTTCTGAGGAACCGCCAGACTGATTTCCAGAGTGGTTGTACCAATTTGCAACCCCACCAGCAGTGGAGGAGTGTTCCTCTTTCTCCACACCCTCTCCAACACCTGCTGTCTCCTGAATTTTTAATTTTAGCCATTCTGATTGGTGTAAGATGAAATCTTAGGGTGGTTTTGATTTGCATTTCCCTAATGACTAATGAGGTTGAGGATTTTTTAAGATGCTTCTCCGCCATCCGAAGTTCTTCAGGTGAGAATTCTTTGTTTAACTCTGTACCCCATTTTTAATAGGGTTGTTCGGTTTTCTGGAGTCTAACTTCTTGAGTTCTTTATATATATTGGATATTAGCCCTCTATCTGATGTAGGATTGGTGAAGATCTTTTCCCAATTTGTTGGTTGCCGATTTGTCCTCTTGATGGTGTCCTTTGCCTTACAGAAACTTTGTAATTTTATGAGGTCCCATTTGTCAATTCTTGCTCTTAGAGCATACGCTATTGGAGTTCTGTTCAGAAACTTTCTCCCTGTACCGATGTCCTCAAGCGTCTTCCCCAGTTTCTTTTCTATTAGCTTCAGAGTGTCTGGCTTTATGTGGAGTTCCTTGATCCATTTGGATTTGAGCTTGGTACAAGGAGACAAGGATGTGTAACTAATTTCTAAATTAAACGTTATTACAGATGCATCTGTATATGAGTACATATATATGTATATACTCATATATATGAATATATATATAAGTATGTATATATACATATATGAGTATTCATATATGAGTATATATACTCATATACAGAGTATATAGGTCTTCAGTAAGGGTCTTGGAATATATTTCTGAGGAATGTGGGCAGGGGTACACAAAAAGAACTGTTCCTACTGGAAGTGACTTACTTTATTTGGCAGATGCAAACACTGTTGGCAATGAGTTTAAAATCTTTACATTTGGTAATATGTATAATACAACCTCTGAGTCACACAGATATGCTGCAGAGGGGTAGCTGATTCTGTTTCCATTTTGTAGAGGAGAAAAATCACACCGAGAGTACAGTGCTTGGCCTAAGGCAACATTGTCAGAAGTGCATTGTGCTATGGAGCCACCTGAGCACACTGTTAGGAAGTGGCAAACCATATGTAAGTACACTGTAGCTGTCTGTCTTCAGACACCAGAAGAGTGTGTCAGATCTCTTTACAGATGGTTGTGAGCCACTATGTTGGTGCTGGGATTTGAACTCATGACCTTAGGAAGAGCCGTCAATGCTCTTACCTGCTGAGCCATCCCCTGCATGCAGTAAGGACACATGCTCCATTATGTTCATAGCAGCCTTATTTATATTAGCCAGAATTTGAAAAGAACCCAGATGTCCCTCAATGGAGGAATGGATACAGAAAATGTGGTATATATACACAATGGAATACTACTCAGCAATTAAAAACAATGAATTCATGAAATTTTTAGGCAAATGGTTTGATCTGGAAAATATCATCCTATGTGAGGTAACCCAATCACAAAAGAATACACATGGAATGCAATCTCTGATAAGTGGATATTAATTAGCCCTGAAGCTCTGAATACCCAAGGCACAAATTGCATAACAAATGACACCCATGAAGAAGTATGGAGAGGGCCCTGATCCTGGAAAAGATTGATCTAGCATTGGAGAGGAATATAAGGACAGAGAAAAAGGAGGGAGGTGATTGGAGAAGGGATGGAGAGAGGAAGGTTTATGGGACATATGGGGAGGGGGGATCTGGGAAAGGGGAAATCATTTGGAATGTAAACAAAGAATATAGAAAATAAAAATATTTGATAAAAAAAAAGAAATACTCAAAAAAAGAAAAAAAGGAAGCGGCAAACCTGGGTAACGAACATAAGTTTGGCTGATTCTAAATATCAATCATGTACTACTTATTTTGATGACATAAAATAACTATTAGGAAAGAAGCACAAAAGAAGCTCTAGATTATCCTTCATCTAAAAAGAGTTTATCCTGGTCAGGCAGTGGTGGAACATGCGTTTAATCCCAGCATTCTGGGAGGCAGAGTTCCAGGACAGCCAGAGCTACACAGAGAAACCCCTATCTCGAAAAAAGGAGAAAAAAAGAAAAAAAAAAGAAAAGAAATAAAAAGAGTTATCCTGATTAGTTATAAAAACAGAAGTGAGATCGTAGAAAACTACACAAGAAGGGCTAAAGTTATAATAGATACTTTGTACATAAACATACAAATGTGATGAGATAGAATAGTGGCAATCGAATGGCATTATGCCCAACCACTCATTTCTTAGCTTATTATCTTGTTCTAAAACATTTCAGGTTAAAATTACTACCTCCAAGGACCAATGTATACTTACACACTTTAAACAGTACATTTTACTAGGAAAAATATGATTAGCTTCTAAGAAATGTAGTACTGCTACAGTAGGAGACATTCAAAATGGTGATTCAGATAACATAAAACTTTTGTCACCTCCATTTGATTTCGAACTCAAGATGGTATTTGTTGATACTGTTATTTCAGTTAAGCATCTCACTTTGAACAGAACATAGATGGGGTATATCAGTGGTGGCTTGCAAATGTGATTTAAAGCAACCATACACAGCTGCAAATGACTTTGTAGCCTTGGGGGAATGCAAAGTGAGGTCATCAGCAGGGACAAGCAGAGCCTTCTACTACTGATGGGAAAATCATTATTTTCCCACCTCTGTTAATTAGTTAGATGTCTGAAGCTGAAAAGAAGTAAACTAGACACAGTACCAAGGACTATGAGAAAGTATACCAGGATAGAATTGGATATTTTCTGAGCACCTTTTAAAAGTGCATTAAAGGACTAAATACTATACATGAAAGTCCAGGTACTAAATGACCTTAACCATTGAGGCTTATTGCTTACTCGTTGCTTCTCCACTGCACATTTAAGTTGTTACCTTTTCACCTTAAATACACGGACATGTGCACTCTTATTT